>NC_090751.1:97655202-97675202 GCF_036898095.1 Palaemon carinicauda | reverse complement strand
TATTTATCCCTTACTTGTTTAGTCAGTTGATGATATATATATATATATATATATATATATATATGTACATATATATAGTATATAGTATATAAATATATATTAATAAACCAAATCTCTGACCTTGTTTATGCATTCATTCTCACTATATTCTTCAGAGTGATGTGAAAATTTTCATAAAGTTATTATATATATTTTACTGTAATTTATATAAATCAACTCATTTAATGATGCTATTTAAGAAATGTACATGGATTTTGTGGAAAAAAAAGTCCAGTATAATATGAACATATAATTATTAATTATTCTTGACAAGAACAAACTATTCAGAGTTTGATACGAAATAAAATATAGATGTGATTGAAAATTACGTTGATAAAATCATTTGAACAATTTATCATATAAGATAGAGAAATGAATAAATTGATACTCTTATAAAAAAAAATAGAATAATCTTGGCATTATATATAATTATGATATTATTTTTTACACAGGATCTATAATATGTTTGACATCATATTTCAGTTTTCTGTCATAACATTAAATAAGTGTTTTGTATGAGAAATCGTTCCAATAAAATATACAAAAATGCAATTTAAATATAGGAATTAAAAAAAAAAATCTGGAAAAATAAGTTAACAATTTACAATACAAGATTTAGATAACAAAAAAAATATCTTGTTAGAAAAGTGAAGAATTGAAAATTTTTTATTTGGAATGCTTTTTTTCTGAAAAAAAAAAAAATCTAATATTTAACTTTATAATCAACTTTTGTGTGATATAACATAAAAATTTTTTTTGGATGCAACGCTGGGTTACCACCGGGCCCGTAACGATCGCTGCAACAGCACAGTCTCTTAGAAGATTATCTGGTATACAGTTTATTATATGGCATTTATCATTCCTTAGTCTTTCTGGTACTTCA
Organism: Palaemon carinicauda; assembly: GCF_036898095.1. NCBI lineage: Eukaryota > Metazoa > Arthropoda > Malacostraca > Decapoda > Palaemonidae > Palaemon > Palaemon carinicauda. The sequence continues at coordinate 97,674,280 of NC_090751.1, read as the reverse complement.
TGTCCGTTGACAAGAGATCTTTTTCCTCCCAATCTTACTCGGAAATCACCAATAAGTTGTTCACATAGCTCTTTTCTATAATTACGATGGTTTAGTTTTTTCTTCATTATATTCTTCCCATTCATTTTCTTCATCGTCACTGTCACCACCTTCTTCATCGTTCACTTCTAGCAATTCTCGTGGAGGGTCGTAGAGCCTCTCGTCAAAGTCACTGCCAGCGTGCTCAGAATCGGAATCGGATGAAGCATTATTTTCCATCTCCATGAAAACCCCGTTATAACTAACATCACAATTTTTCTCTTTGTCGTCGATGCCTACAAAATCATTTTCTGAAGAACACATATCTACACATTCTAAAATTTACGACGTAGTTCGCAAAAACTTTTTCGATGAAGCCATGATATAGGATGAGTGTTTGAAAAGCGATGACCTCGGAAATTAGCTGGTGAGACGAGAGTCGATCACAATCGGTACTTGCTGCTGAACGAGACCAAACGCACTGAGAAATGGATATCGTGAGTGTCTGCCTTTATTTATTAGTTCTAACTCGTCTTGGGGGTAAAGGGGGGAGAGGATTAACTAAGAAAACAAGGAATATTAATCTTAAAGAACCACAGAAAACGAAGCAATGATTAAAACAGCGAATAATTTTAATTAATAGAAACAATCTATGAATAAATAAGATCTTTTCGGTGGGCTACCTGAGGTAGCCCAAGTACTAGGACGACGTATTTTGCTTGGGCTACCACAGGTAGCCCATGGAGTGGAAAGGGTTAAGAACGTCTACTCAGCGATACGCGGGAACAGAGAGTGGACGACCCGGGCCCGCGAGAACCTAGATGCTGGAAGCTGGAGATGATGGCAAAACACCAATCACAGGCTAGATAACAAAACTTGAGTTCAAATTCGTCATCTATCAGCGCTTGAACCAATCACAACCCGTCTTACAGTATATGATGCGTAGGTTACCAACTCATACAAGATACCCCGCGCATACCGCACGTACGTATTAATAATAATAATAATAAATAATGATAATAATACAGTACAGTACTGTAATAATAATAATAATGATAATAATAATAACAATCATAATTTTATTAACAACAACAACAATAATAATAGCAATAATAATAATAGCTTTACGTATGCTACAGTATTTTATTCTTTTGTAGGATGTGTCTCTCTCTCTCTCTCTCTCTCTCCCTCTCTCTCTCTCTCTCTCTCTCTCTCTCTCTCTCTCTCTCTCGTACGCTTATTCGAAATGTGATTTTTGCAACAAAGAATATTATTGGATGCAGTACTGTACTACGTACGTATACATACAAAAGATTCATGGAAAAGAAGCACATCCATTACATTTGTAGTACGTACAGTAGTAGCCATCAGCAGCCTTACACCATTCTAATATTGTATGACTGCATCTGATTTGCGTTTCATGTTCGATTTAATTTTACTACCTACTGTATACAGTACTGTACTGAATTATCGTATGATAATAATACAGTAATAATAATAATAATAATGATAATAATAATAACAATAATAATTTTATTAACAAAAACAACAATAATAATAATAATAACAATAATAATACACGTAATAGCTTTACGTATGCTATTTTATTCTTTTGTAGGATGTCTCTCTCTCTCTCTCTCTCTCTCTCTCTCTCTCTCTCGTACGCTTATTCGAAATGTGATTTTTGCAACAAAGAATATTATTGGATGCAGTACTACGTACGTATACATACAAATGAATCATGGAAAAGATGCACATCCATTACATTTGTAGTATAGTAGCCATCAGCAGTCTTACACCATTCTAATATGGTATGACTGCATCTGATTTGCGTTTCATGTTCGATTTAATTTTACTACGTACTGTATACAGTACTGTATTATCGTATGATCACATTCTCTTTTTGTGTTTTATTTCTTTCTGTGCTGAATTATATATCATATGTAATGCAATGAACAATCAGCAAGTGCAGATATTACTAATTACAGTATTAATGGAATTACAGGTAACAAAATATCGTATTTGGGGGTCTTCAGATTTGGCGGTATTTTCGAATTTTCCGGAAAATCCGCGATATGTATATATATATATGGGTTATGGAAAAAACCCGCGAAGTAGTGAATCCGCGATGGTCGAACCGCGAAGTAGCGAGGGTTCACTGTATATATATATATATATATATATATATATATATATATATATATATATATATATATATATATATATATATATATATATATATATATATATATATGTGTGTGTGTGTGTGTGTATATATATAAAGGTATATTATACACAAAAAATATAAATTCTCCCATTTATGAATAACCTTAAAGGATGGAACAAAATAGAAATAAAGTTAGTAATGAAAAAAGAATACAAATTGAAAGAAGACTGAGTAACAGAAAAGGGAAATGGCTGATTGTATACACAGGATATTCCATTTACAGTTAGAAGCCCTCAGTTCAAACTACGAAACAAGCAAGCCAAGCAAATAAATTTATTCATCGTAAACTTTCAAAGGACTTTCCTGAATCGTGCCATGGCTCTGTGTTCGAGGAAAAACTAGCTGATGCTCTTACATAACTTTAGATTGCTATTGAAAAGAGAAAGTTTTTGTAGACGCTAAGTTCGAATAATTACGTTTGTTTTGAAAGGCAGCAGAATATCATTACGCCTTGGACAGGTAAAAGGAAATTAAAAAAGATAGATAGATAGAGAGAGAGAGAGAGAGAGAGAGAGAGAGAGAGAGAGAGAGAGAGAGAGAGAGAGAGAGAGAGAGAGAGAGATAGCCCTACGAAGCATTAGTTGAATGCTGTACCAATAAGTCAGTCCTTTGTATATGTGCAACCGTTCTAGTTAAGGACATAAAGGGAAAACATTGAACTTGGATTCAGCTTTCTCCTGGAATATATCACTATAAATTCACTACACATATATGAAAGAAACTTTCAGATCATGTACGTAAAAGAAAGTTTCTTTCTAGTACGTGAGAGATAGTGTCACTGTGTGTACGCGAAAGAAAATTTCATTCCACGTACGTGAGATAAAGTATCCTAGCACATACATGAGAGAAATTTTCATTAAATGCAAGTAGAAGGAAGTTTTATTCCTCATACGTCAAAGAAAGAATCATTCCACGTAAGTGAAAGAAAGTATCCTTTCGCCTACATAAGAGAAAGTTAAATTCAACATATGTGAAAGCATTTCATTTTACATACATGAGAGAAAGTTTCATTCCACATATATGAAAGAAATTTCCATTCCACGTAAGTGAAAGAAAAATTCATCCAACGTGAAAAAAAAAAAATTCAATTCCACGTACTTCAAAGAAAGAAAAATTCATCTAACGTGCGAAAGAAATTGCCATTCCACATACGTGAAAGAAAGATTCATCCAACGTGCGAAAGAAATTTCCATTCCACATACGTTACAGAAAAATTCATTCAACGTGTGAAAGAAATTTCCATTCCACGTATGTAAAAGAAAGATTCATTCAACGTGTGAAAGAAATTTCCATTCCACATACGTGAAAGAAAGATTCATCCAACGTGTGAAAGAAATTTCCATTCCACATATGTCAAAGAAAGATTCGTCAAATGTGCGAAAGAAGTTTCCATTCCACATACATGAAAGAAAGATTCATCCAACGTGTGAAAGAAATTTCCATTCCACATGTGTGAAAGAAATTTCCATTCCACATGTGTCAAAGAAAGATTCGTCTAATGTGCGAAAGAAGTTTCCATTCCACGTATTTGAAAGAAAGATTCATCCAACTTGCGAAAAAAAATATACATTCCAAGTATGTGAAAAAGAGATTAATGCAACGTGCGAAGGAAATTTTCATTCCATGTACGTGAAAGAACGACTCATTCAACCTGCGAAAAAAAATTTCTATTCCATCTACATGAAAGAAAGTGTCCTCTGACGTGTGAAAGAAATTTCCATTCCACATACATTGAAGAAAGATTCATCCAACGTGCGAAAGAAATTCCCATTCCCTGTAGATGAAAGAAAGATTCAACCAACGTGTGAAAGAACTTTCCATTCCACGTCCGTAAAAGAAAGACAATCAACATCAAAAGAGGCAGACTGATCCTTGGAAATCTCGTTTCTAGCGAACTATATTGGTTCTCAATAGAATCGGGGCGAGTTCAATTTGGATTTCCCCTTCGTTATTTATGTTTCAGATTTTCATTTTCGTTAAAAATGTTTTTACTAGTTTTGTTGGTTTTTATCAATAGCATTTCTAAGCTAAATATATATTATTTAATCAACCGGTGTTTTTGTTCTTTTTCTTTGGATTTCCATTCATTATATCTGTTTCTAATTTCTGTTTTCGTTAAATATGTTCTTTTCTAGTTTTGTTAATTTTTGTTAGTAGTATTTCTTAAGGTTTTTTTTTTTTCTCGTCGTAAAAAAATTTCCATCCATTATCATGCATTTGGCAACCGGCAAACTGTACCTTCTTATGGAAAAAAGGAAGTATTGTCATGACATCATACTGTTTATTCAGCTGCCTATCAAATAGTATTTTACATACTTCAAAGCAATTGGAATAATATCTAGTTCCCCTTTCCTTTCTTTTATGGTAATCTTCCTTTACCAATTCTTGGCAATTATTCTAACTTATTTTTTTAGATTTTACATACCTAATTTTTTTGAAATTACAAGGCCTTGCTAATAAAGAGAAAAATGTTATTTTTTATTCCTATATAAAAAAAGAATTCTGGACGGAGAAAACTAGACTTGTATATTCTTAACGTATGGTAGCATATCACTACCGATGTATAAAGAGGGTTTAAGAAGGTACAAATGGAAAGTATAACACACCAAGATTGAAAGGAGATAAACAGATGTATATTTGATAATCATAATAAAGACATCCTACTAAGCAACTGGTACTATCTCTCTCACTCCATTTAATAGTGGAAGATATATTTGATAATATCTATTAATTACATCCAACGTACCTTTATGGAAACAGCAGCAGATGACAGAATAAGTTTTCAGATCTCTCTCTCTCTCTCTCTCTCTCTCTCTCTCTCTCTCTCTCTCTCTCTCTCTCTCTCACCAATATATAGATATAGAAATGATTATAAGAAATGTGTATAACTATAACTCTATACTATAAAGAAATTTAACAGCATACACTAATACTCTCTCTCTCTCTCTCTCTCTCTCTCTCTCTCTCTCTCTCTCTCTCTCTCTCTCTCTCTCTCTAACAAGAGATCACCAAACCCTGCCCTACTTGTAAGAAATTAGGTAACTGTCATTTCTTTGAGATACGGAGAGAAATTGACAATAAGCTAGATGTCATCCTACCTTCGTCATTATATATTGTAAAAAATATCTAAGGTTAAATCTAGAAGATTATATTTCATTCCAAGTTCTTAAGTTTACCATTGAGTATTGTACCAACCGTGTGTCACACAATTGTACATAATTATTTTGTATATATTATTCTTGTATCTGCGCTCTTCCCTCGCACTAAAAAGAACCTGAATGATCATGTCTCCGGTTTTGCTCTGAGCATTGTCTGTCTCTCGAACATGTTATGTCCTGTTGCCTTGAGGTTTTGTATATAAAGAAGAGTGTTACTTAATAAAAAAACTCAGTTGATTGCATCCTACCTTTGAGTTCACAACCCTCACTCGGCACCGTCACAGTATACTGTTTAGAATAACAATTTTCATTTTGATGTCCGTATATTTAACTCATTTTTTTCTATTCTATACATAGGCCTAAATGAACAAGATATGCTGTGTCAATTAAAAATTCCACTTCGTTATTTAATATATTCATGTCTAAATTGTCTAAAGGTTTAAAGGCCTCTCGTGAATGGCAGAGCTAAGGGACAGTGATATTTCCATAGCAAGCAGGACAATGCCCTAGAGACTGACTGCGCCGAAGTCCCCTCTCCACCCAAGCTACGACCAAGAAGGGCCACGCAAGGTCTGCTGGTGATTCAGCAGGTAGACCTATAGGCTCCACTAAACATATCTTTAGTTCACAAGGATGGTGAGGTTGCTGCGACAAAAGGAACAAAGAAGTTTGAGCGTTCACCAGTCAGGGAGGTTACCACATCGACCACCACAACCCTTAAACAACTCCCAAAAATGATTAAAGGTTAAAGGTCTCCCTTGAAGACCCAATCAGTAGAAAAGCAATTCATGATATGCATGTTGCACCTTTGTCACGCTATCTGCAGATAAAAGCTTATTAAAAGTCTTTACTGTGTCAAGCGGTGTTGTGCAAATTACCTCCTGCTGATGCTGCGGAGAATAACAATGCCTGGGACCGTCAGACAAACGTGTAATAAGATGCAGGAGTGGGGATGGATTTTTTTGCAGATGATTACGAAGTATATATTTCTGTGTGGTGATGTGTGTATGTTGCTTGCTCTCTTTCTGCTGTTCTTGTTAGATTTACTTTATGCTGCTCTTTTAGTTTGACTTAGCTTAAGCTGTTGATCTTGTTAGATTTACTTTATAGTGGTGCTCTTGTTAGATTCACTTTATACTGGTGCTCTTGTTAGATTCACTTTAGGTTCTCTTTGGTAAACTTACTTTATACTGCTATTCTCGTTACACTTTATGCTGATATTCTTGTTACACTTTATGCTGCAGTTTATGTTACATTTCATTCTGCTATTCTTGTTAACTTTATGCTGCTATTTTTGTTACATTTTATGTTGCTATTCTTGGTACACTTCATTCTGCTATTCTTGTTACACTTCATTCTGCTATTCTTGTTATACTTTATGGTGCTATTTTTGTTACACTTCATGGTGCTATTCTTGTTACACTTCATTCTGCTATTCTTATTATATCTTATGCTGCTATTCTTGATACACTTCTTTCTCCTATTCTTGTTACACTTTATGCTGATATTTTTGTTAAATTTTATGCATGATGATATTCTTGTTAAATTTTATGCTGCTATTCTTGTTATACTTCGTTCTACTATTCCTGTTACACTTTATGCTGTTATTCGTGTTACACTTCATTTTTCTATTCTTGTTATACTTTATGCTGCTATTCGTGTTACACTTCATTTTTCTATTCTTGTTACACTTTATGCTGCTATTCGTGTTACACTTCATTTTTCTATTCTTGTTACACTTTATGCTGCTATCCGTGTTACACTTAATTTTTCTATTCTTGTTACACTTTATGCTGCTGTTCTTGGTAGACTTATTTTATGCTACTTTTTTTCAGATTTAATCTAGGCTTTTGTTACTTTCAGACTTATTTAACTTAATCTTTTTCCAAATGACCTATTTTACCTTAATTATTTTTTAAATAAAGAAGGAAAAATTAAGTCCCAAATTATATTCATACTACGAAAACTATCAGACTAATTCTAAGCACCTTGATTTACACGTTTATTATTTCTCAAGCCTCATTAGACACATGGCCACACATAGCCTGTTATAGACTGACGGATCAAGTTCTGTTTGCTGGAAAACTCTGTCATTCTTCGATGCTTTGATTTCTTGGATATAAAAGATACCCTTTTTAACTTCCTTTAAACATAGAATTATTATTATTATTATTATCATTATTATTATTATTATTATTATTATTATTATTATTATTAATAGGTATGCTAGAGCAAATCACTATAAGCCCAGGGGCTCCAACAGGGAAATCAGCCCAGTGAGGAAAGAAAATAAGGAAATAGCAAATAAACCATACATAATAATAATTCAAAAATACGAGATATCTTAAGATCGGGAACAACTTTAAAACAGAAAATCACCAGGAATTTATAATATTCAATATTTCTATCATCTATTCAACCCTCTTTTTCCATTTCTCTTTGGCAACCAAAACTTCATATATCATTTCAATAAAAGAAAAAGTTCAGCAATCATTTCACGTATACTGAATTTCGTCAATCCATTCTTTTCTTGCATTAAAGTATTTTCCATTAAAAATATATTCCTACAGTGTTGTTATGGCCGATGTGGTAACGTCCCTGACTGGTGAACGCCAGACTGGGGTTCGAGTCCCAATAAACTTGTTAGTTCATTTTGTCACTGCAACCTCACCATCCTTGTGAGCTAAGGATGGGGGACAGTTTGGGGGAGCCTATAGTTCTATCTGCTGAGTCTTCAGCAGTCTCGATGGCATTTTTCTGCTTATAGGGCAATGTGACTGTCCCTTGCCTCTGCCATTTATGAGTGACCTTTAAACCTTTAAAGCCTATAATTAAAGCTCTAGAAGTAACTCAATTTCTGCTTAACTCGTTAGTTCCTTTGGTCGCCGCAGCCTCACCATTGTAAACTAAGAATGGAGGCCTTTGGAGGAGCCTATAGGTCTATCTGCCGAGTCATCAACAGCCATTACCTGGCCCTCCTTGGTCCTTGCTTGTGTGGAGAGGGGGCTTGGGGGCTTATCATATATATAAATTTATATGGTCAGTCTATAGAGTATTGTCTTGCTTGATAGTATAACGTCACTGTCCCTGGCCTCTGCCATTCATGAGCGGCCTTTAAACCTTTAAAGCCTTTAAACCTCCACAAAGAAACTATCGTCTTTCTTCGTTTGCTATTTACTTTTTTTTTACTTTTTTCTGATTTTTTATGCTCCTTATTTGTTTATACATTACTTAGTTTACCAATGTTTATTTGTTTTCTTCCAAATATTCATTTTTATGGTATACAAACAATCTCTTTCTAAAGTTTAGTGGTTTAAAGGTCACTCATGAATGGACAGTGATAGTTCTGTATATTAATTTGTTGAATTCCACTAAATATATATATATATATATATGTATATATATATATATATATATATATATATATATATATATATATATATATATATATATGAATGTATGTATGTATGATGTAAATGTAAATTATATATATATATATATATATATATATATATATATATATATATATATATATATATATATATATATATATATGTGTGTGTGTGTGTGTGTGTGTGTGTGTGTGTTGTACCAACCGTGTGTCACACAATTGTACATAATTCCTATTGTATATATTATGCTTGTATCTGCGCTCTTCCCTCGCACTAAAAAGAACCTGAATGATCATGTCTCCGGTTTTGCTCTGAACTTTGTCTGTCCCTCGAACATGCCATGTCCTGTTGCCTTGCCGTTTTGTATATAAAGGAGAGTGTTCTTTAATATATAACTCAGTCGTTTCCAATCTGCCTTTGATTTCACAACTCCTCTCTCGGCCCGTCACATTGGTGACCCCAGAGTGACTCGCTCCTCCCGCCCCCCCATCCCCCCTACACCTCTCACCGTTACTATGACGCCGTCAACGCATACCTTCTGCAGCAGTACTCGCCGTCGCCAGGCGCCCGTATAGCAACGCCTTTTCAGCTCTCTCAACAACCGTTGGGGGACCAAAGGGCTTCGCTCACCCTCGGGAAAATGACCAGTATCACACGCCTATGAATGCCGTAGGACACACGCCTATGAATGCCGTAGGACACGCCTATGAATGCAGTAGGACACACGCCTATGAATGCCGTAGGACACGCCTATGAATGCAGTAGGACACACGCCTATGAATGCCGTAGGCCTATGAATGCCGTAGGACACACACGCCTATGAATGCCGTAGGACACACTCGCCTATGAATGCCGTAGGACACGCCTATGAATGCCGTAGGACACACACGCCTATGAATGTCGTAGGACACACTCGCCTACCCCGTGACGAGCCAGAGCAGCAACACATCCACCCCTCATCCACCACTCGCTTGCACCCCAACCATCGACTTCTACAGCCACTCACTGCTGCTAATCGGCGCAGTTTTCACGGTTTTTACTACTACCTCTCCAGATTCATGGCACCTATTTAACATGTTCAGTATGTCACTTTTAGAGGGGGACCCATGTACCAACCGTGTGTCACACAATTGTACATAATTCCTATTGTATATATTATGCTTGTATCTGCGCTCTTCCCTCGCACTAAAAAGAACCTGAATGATCATGTCTCCGGTTTTGCTCTGAACTTTGTCTGTCCCTCGAACATGCCATGTCCTGTTGCCTTGCCGTTTTGTATATAAAGGAGAGTGTTCTTTAATATATAACTCAGTCGTTTCCAATCTGCCTTTGATTTCACAACTCCTCTCTCAGCCAGTCACATTGGTGACCCCGGAGTGACTCGCTCCTCCCGCCCCCCCATCCCCCCTACACCTCTCACCGTTACTATGACGCCGTCAACGCATACCTTCTGCAGCAGTACTCGCCGTCGCCAGGCGCCCGTATAGCAACGCCTTTTCAGCTCTCTCAACAACCGTTGGGGGACCAAAGGGCTTCGCTCACCCTCGGGAAAATGACCAGTATCACACGCCTATGAATGCCGTAGGACACACGCCTATGAATGCCGTAGGACACGCCTATGAATGCAGTAGGACACACGCCTATGAATGCCGTAGGACACGCCTATGAATGCAGTAGGACACACGCCTATGAATGCCGTAGGCCTATGAATGCCGTAGGACACACACGCCTATGAATGCCGTAGGACACACTCGCCTATGAATGCCGTAGGAAACGCCTATGAATGCCGTAGGACACACACGCCTATGAATGTCGTAGGACACACTCGCCTACCCCGTGACGAGCCGGAGCAGCAACACATCCACCCCTCATCCACCACTCGCTTGCACCCCAACCATCGACTTCTACAGCCACTCACTGCTGCTAATCGGCGCAGTTTTCACGGTTTTTACTACTACCTCTCCAGATTCATGGCACCTATTTAACATGTTCAGTATGTCACTTTTAGAGGGGGAGCCATGTACCAACCGTGTGTCACACAATTTTACATAATTCCTATTGTATATATTATGCTTGTATCTGCGCTCTTCCCTCGCACTAAAAAGAACCTGAATGATCATGTCTCCGGTTTTGCTCTGAACTTTGTCTGTCCCTCGAACAAGCCATGTCCTGTTGCCTTGCCGTTTTGTATATAAAGGAGAGTGTTCTTTAATATATAACTCAGTCGTTTCCAATCTGCCTTTGATTTCACAACTCCTCTCTCAGCCCGTCACATTGGTGACCCCGGAGTGACTCGCTCCTCCCGCCCCCCCATCCCCCCTACACCTCTCACCGTTACTATGACGCCGTCAACGCATACCTTCTGCAGCAGTACTCGCCGTCGCCAGGCGCCCGTATAGCAACGCCTTTTCAGCTCTCTCAACAACCGTTGGGGGACCAAAGGGCTTCGCTCACCCTCGGGAAAATGACCAGTATCACACACCTATGAATGCCGTAGGACACACGCCTATGAATGCCGTAGGACACGCCTATGAATGCAGTAGGACACACGCCTATGAATGCCGTAGGACATGCCTATGAATGCAGTAGGACACACGCCTATGAATGCCGTAGGCCTATGAATGCCGTAGGACACACACGCCTATGAATGCCGTAGGACACACTCGCCTATGAATGCCGTAGGACACGCCTATGAATGCCGTAGGACACACACGCCTATGAATGTCGTAGGACACACTCGCCTACCCCGTGACGAGCCGGAGCAGCAACACATCCACCCCTCATCCACCACTCCCTTGCACCCCAACCATCGACTTCTACAGCCACTCACTGCTGCTAATCGGCGCAGTTTTCACGGTTTTTACTACTACCTCTCCAGATTCATGGCACCTATTTAACATGTTCAGTATGTCAATTTTAGAGGGGGAGCCATGTACCAACCGTGTGTCACACAATTGTACATAATTCCTATTGTATATATTATGCTTGTATCTGCGCTCTTCCCTCGCACTAAAAAGAACCTGAATGATCATGTCTCCGGTTTTGCTCTGAACTTTGTCTGTCCCTCGAACAAGCCATGTCCTGTTGCCTTGCTGTTTTGTATATAAAGGAGAGTGTTCTTTAATATATAACTCAGTCGTTTCCAATCTGCCTTTGATTTCACAACTCCTCTCTCGGCCCGTCACATTGGTGACCCTGGAGTGACTCGCTCCTCCCGCCCCCCCATCCCCCCTACACCTCTCACCGTTACTATGACGCCGTCAACGCATACCTTCTGCAGCAGTACTCGCCGTCGCCAGGCGCCCGTATAGCAACGCCTTTTCAGCTCTCTCAACAACCGTTGGGGGACCAAAGGGCTTCGCTCACCCTCGGGAAAATGACCAGTATCACACGCCTATGAATGCTGTAGGACACACGCCTATGAATGCCGTAGGACACGCCTATGAATGCAGTAGGACACACGCCTATGAATGCCGTAGGACACGCCTATGAATGCAGTAGGACACACGCCTATGAATGTCGTAGGCCTATGAATGCCGTAGGACACACACGCCTATGAATGCCGTAGGACACACTCGCCTATGAATGCCGTAGGACACGCCTATGAATGCCGTAGGACACACACGCCTATGAATGTCGTAGGACACACTCGCCTACCCCGTGACGAGCCGGAGCAGCAACACATCCACCCCTCATCCACCACTCGCTTGCACCCCAACCATCGACTTCTACAGTCACTCACTGCTGCTAATCGGCGCAGTTTTCACGGTTTTTACTACTACCTCTCCAGATTCATGGCACCTATTTAACATGTTCAGTATGTCACTTTTAGAGGGGGAGCCATGTACCAACCGTGTGTCACACAATTGTACATAATTCCTATTGTATATATTATGCTTGTATCTGCGCTCTTCCCTCGCACTAAAAAGAACCTGAATGATCATGTCTCCGGTTTTGCTCTGAACTTTGTCTGTCCCTCGAACATGCCATGTCCTGTTGCCTTGCCGTTTTGTATATAAAGGAGAGTGTTCTTTAATATATAACTCAGTCGTTTCCAATCTGCCTTTGATTTCACAACTCCTCTCTCGGCTCGTCACATTGGTGACCCCGGAGTGACTCGCTCCTCCCGCCCCCCCATCCCCCCTACACCTCTCACCGTTACTATGACGCCGTCAACGCATACCTTCTGCAGCAGTACTCGCCGTCGCCAGGCGCCCGTATAGCAACGCCTTTTCAGCTCTCTCAACAACCGTTGGGGGACCAAAGGGCTTCGCTCACCCTCGGGAAAATGACCAGTATCACACGCCTATGAATGCCGTAGGACACACGCCTATGAATGCCATAGGACACGCCTATGAATGCAGAAGGACACACGCCTATGAATGCCGTAGGACACGCCTATGAATGCAGTAGGACACACGCCTATGAATGCCGTAGGCCTATGAATGCCGTAGGACACACACGCCTATGAATGCCGTAGGACACACTCGCCTACGAATGCCGTAGGACACACTCGCCTATGAATGCCGTAGGAAACGCCTATGAATGCCGTAGGACACACACGCCTATGAATGTCGTAGGACACACTCGCCTACCCCGTGACGAGCCGGAGCAGCAACACATCCACCCCTCATCCACCACTCGCTTGCACCCCAACCATCGACTTCTACAGCCACTCACTGCTGCTAATCGGCGCAGTTTTCACGGTTTTTACTACTACCTCTCCAGATTCATGGCACCTATTTAACATGTTCAGTATGTCACTTTTAGAGGGGGAGCCATGTACCAACCGTGTGTCACACAATTGTACATAATTCCTATTGTATATATTATGCTTGTATCTGCGCTCTTCCCTCGCACTAAAAAGAACCTGAATGATCATGTCTCATGTTTTGCTCTGAACTTTGTCTGTCCCTCGAACATGCCATGTCCTGTTGCCTTGCCGTTTTTTATATAAAGGAGAGTGTTCTTTAATATATAACTCAGTCGTTTCCAATCTGCCTTTGATTTCACAACTCCTCTCTCCTATGTGCAATTGTGTGACATACGGTTGGTACAGTGTGTGTAAGTGTATGTGTGTGTGTGCAAAGAATAAAAATTAAAAAAATGTACTTTTCCATTTACCTCTGGATCCCAGTCAATTAACTCAAAAATGATTTTAATATCCCTTAAATCTGTGTTTCATAGAAAAGTACTGGCAAATAAATGCAACGTTCGTAATGCAAAACGAATGAGTAATTACTTAATACCTGGATGATCGCAGATTTATTTTGCAAAGGGCAAGATACGGGCATTTGATACTTAAATACTGCCAGTTTTTTTTATACTTAAGACTTTCAATCTTTTGAATTAATCCACTGCAGTTTTCCTCTTACTCTATTTTTTTTTATTTCAAACGAAAATCAAATAATCAAAATATTTTAGGCAGATAGAAAATGATAGTTAATAATATGAAAGACTAGAGGGGTACTCAGTACAGCGAAGATCTTCGCCGCGACAGCTTATTTCTCAGTCTTGACCTTGACCTTTGACCTTAACATGCATTAATTAGCATGGATTTTCATACACTCAAATATGAACCAAGTTTAAAGTCTCTGCGACAACGATGTCCAAACGTATGACTGATTACGTGAACTGGACATTTTGCTAGACCATGACTTTGACCTTTGACCCTGACCTTCCAAAATTTAATTATTTCCTGCTTTTTACATAACATTTAATCCCAGCAAGTGTCATTACTTTGCATTTGAAATTATGACCAGTAAGCTGTTCATAAACAAACACACAAACAGCGGCTAAAACTTAACCTCCATCCATCTTCGTTCACGGAGGCAATAATCAAAATATTTCAAGCAGATAAAAAATGATAGTTGAAAATATGGAAGAAAGGGTTTTTTGTTTTCTTATTCTAGTTTTCTCATTTGACAAAAATCAAATTCTCAAAATATTTAATGGAGATATAAAATGATAGTCAAATAATCAAATATTTCAGGAAAGTAGAAAAATATGGAAGAAATAAAAAGTCTTTATTGTATCAAAGTGGAAATTCCTTTCATTTAAAAGGATTTGTCTTTTATAGAAGCTTGCTCTGTAGAGCTAAGCTCTTAATATACATTGAAATACAGTTAATCCTCTACAAACACTTTTTGACGAAGAGATAATATAAATCTTAACATAAAACTAAATTTGTTTTACCTCTTTGTTTCCTGAACTTTGTTTATAAATGAAAAACAAACAACCATCTATATAATTTCAGCCTAGTTAATCCTCTACAAACCATTTTTTTAACTAAGGGAATAATATAAAATAATATCTTAAGTGATATTCATAAGATCATAATCATCATTAGAGAATTCTATAAATCGTAACATAAAACTAAGTTTTGTTTACCATTTTCTTCACTAAATTTTGTGTACTAAACTTTGTTTACAAAGGAAAATAAGCAAGTGTATATATATATATATATATATATATATATATATATATATATATATATATATATATATATATATATATATATATATATATATATATATATATATATATATATATATATATATATATATATATATATATATATATATATATATATATATATATATATATATATATATATATATATATATATATTATTCTAACCTCATTATTGTAATCACCCTTATAGAATGTTATAAATCTTAACATGATGCATAGATTTGTTTACTTTTTTGTTTACTACATTTTGTTTTCAAAGAAAAATAAACAAACATGTATATAATTTCAGCCTTACTATTATAATCATCCTTAGAGAAATTTATAAATCTTAACAAACATGAAACTAATTTTTGTTTACCAATTTGTTTACTGAATTTTGTTTGCTAAATTTTATTTGCTAAACTTTATTTACAAAGGAAAATAAACAAACATCTATATAATTTCAACCTCACTATTATATTCTTCCTTATAGACCGTTATAAATATTAACAAGAAAATAAGTTTTGTTCAGTAAATTTTGTTTACAAAGGAAAATAAACAAACATCTATATAATTTCCCCCTCACTATCAGAAATGGAGTTCATAAATGAGACTGAATATTTTGACCAGCCATTTGGTTCTGAAGACGTCGAACATAATCAACACTAACCTATGAAGGCCTGTGAAAATGGGGTATAAACGATGGACCTTATGTTGGCAAGATTTTCATCGCTCTGCAGTTGCTAGAAAGGGCCAGATTTCGGAATTGGTTTTTTCGACTTAGTGAACCTGAAGGTTATTTGCATTCCGTTATCCCAAAATAAGGTGGAAAGAGAATTGTCATTTTCTTCTCTTTAGCTGTTCGTTTTATTTCGTGTTTATTTTGCCTGAGTAAATGAAGGGTTGGACATAATTTCATCAGGAAACGAAATGATTTTGAACTGTTCATGGTTATATCTGAAGGATAATGTTACAAAAATAGGAAGAGAGGCTTGAACGGAGATGAGGATGCTAAGATGAATTATGGGAATGTTGATTCAAAGATTGGAAAAGGTTGAAATAAGAAGAATGGCAGGTGTAGTAAAGATTACAGAGGTGACAGGAGTGTCAAGACTGAGATGGTGTGGGCATGTGTTGAGATTGGATGGTGGGCAGGGAGTGAGGAGGATTTGTGAGGAACCTATAAGGGTAATAAGTGCCACAAGGCACTAGAAGAGTTGGAAGACCAAGGCCTAAATGGCCTGGGATAGATGGAGATGGCTTGGGCATGCTCTTCGCACTCCCCAAGAGAGATGAGTTCACCAAAACTTTAACTGGGCTCCACAAGGCACTAATAGAGTTGGACGACCAAGGCCTACATGGCTGAGGACTATGAAGCGTGAAGTAGGATATGATGACTGGAGAAGTATTGATTTAAAAGCTCAAGATAAAGACGACTGGTGGAATCTAACCGAGGCCCTTTTGCGTTAATAGGCATTGGATGAGATGATGATTGTGATGATCATGATGATCATGATGAGTTCACCCATATAAACAAAATAAGATTAAATTCATCACTTCTTTGAGAGTTGAAAGTTCAGAACCAATATTTGAAAAATGTCACGGAAGTAAAGCAATTCGAAAACCAATGAAACTTTCCGACCACTTTCTCTTCTTCAAAACGGATGTTTGAACGGACAATCAAAGACTTTACCCGCAAATTTTCATTAAATTCTTCGAGAACTGCTCCTAATATCATTTCATTGCTTCCCATAGTGAGGCCGCTATCGGCTATAAAAGGAAATTTTTAAATTCTTTCGTATTTTTTTTTTTATTAAATAATTTATATGATACAATTATTAAAAAGGATTACTAGAATTCTGATCTATAATTTTGTCAAGAACTGCTCCTAATATTATTTCATTGTGCTATTGGCTATAAAAGGAATTACTTTTGCATATATTTTTCTAATCAAATATCAATTTATATGATAAAATCATTAAAATGGATTACTAGAATTCTGATCTATATTTTTTCAAGAACTGCTCCTATCGACTATAAAAGGAAATTCTGAAATTATTTTCTATATGTTTACTATAATCATCATCATCTGCTCCTACGCCTCTTGACGCAAAGGGCCTCGGTTAGATCTCACCAGTCGTCTCTGTCTTGAGCCTTTAAATCAATACTTCTCCACTCATCATCTCCTACTTCACTCTTCATAATTCTCAGCCATGTAGGCCTGGGTCTTCCAATCTTCTAGTGCCTTGTGGAGCCCAGTTTATGAAAATGGAGAAAAATATTGGCTAAAATTTATAGAATACAATCATTAAAATGGATTACCAGAATTATATTTAATATTATATCATTAGAAGATCAATTTATATAATGATAGTTTCCTATTGAAGGTTATTAGATAAGAGAATAAAAATTAGAATAGATAGAGTAGAAACTATATTTTAATAGAAAAAACTGTGTATATAAATTAAAGACAGAAAATAAGGCAGCCAAAATGATAGATTCCTATTACAAGATAATAGAACATATAGCAAAATATATAAAAGATATCAGAAAAGAAACTAAATTGCAAGATTATACAGACAGAACTAAATTCAGAAATCTATATCTTGCAAGAAAATACAGAGAGAATTATATGCAGAAAATAGAATCGTCACTGTCATATGAAAAAAGAAGTCTTGAAAAATAAATTAAAAGTGTGTAAGAAATTTTATTGTTACCTTGGAAAACTCGAATGCATTCGAACGATCGTAATTTCTAATTACATTCTGCTGTCATCAGCCAAAATGGAACTGACACCATAATAACACCAGAAGTGTATTATTTTGGGTCGACTTATTTAGATTAAAAACGTCATTTTCCTGGAATATTTATAACAGAGGACTTTTCCGCTGTCAAGAAATTCTTCTCTCTCTCTCTCTCTCTCTCTCTCTCTCTCTCTCTCTCTCTCTCTCTCTGACAGACATTAAAGATGGTATGGAATAGCATTATCTTTACTTTTTTTATTCAGAATTATCATTTCTCTCTCTCTCTCTCTCTCTCTCTCTCTCTCTCTCTCTCTCGCTGACAGACATTGAAGATGGTATGGAATATCATTATCTTTACTTTTTTATTCAGAATTATCATCTCTCTCTCTCTCTCTCTCTCTCTCTCTCTCTCTCTCTCTCGCTGACAGACATTGAAGATGGTATGGAATATCATTATCTTTACTTTTTTTATTCAGAATTATCATCTCTCTCTCTCTCTCCCCCCCCTCTCTCTCTCTCTCTCTCTCTCTCTCTCTCTCTCTCTCTCTCTCTCTCTAGACATTAAAAGCTGTATAGATAAACATTATGTATTCTCTTTTTATTCAGAATTATTATAAATTTTTCATGGATTCATGTTAACCATATACAGTTTTGAATAATAAGTGATCCCTTTAACATACACTTTTTAAAGTAATATATTAATGTAACCAGATATAATTAGCATTTTCCAAACTTTACATTCATTGCCAAAAAAAACCTGAATAATTTGTATATAAATTCGTTCCCAATGAATTTATATATATTCCCCAAACACAAATATTCTTTAATCAGTAACCATTAAACTATTTATATTCTTCTTTCCTTGCTTTCCATTCAGCCCTCTCCTTTATAATCTCTCATTCCATTTACCCGAGTAAATAATCTTCGACCTAAGTTATTCATATATTCAAGTCCTACTTCTCATGCATTAAAAGAGTTAAATTTACCCTTTCCCTACGCCTCTTTGGCTGACAATAGTCTATTCGTCCTAAGATTAGATGTACTTTTGTGTCTTATATCTTATACCTCTGCTACTACTACTACTAC
>NC_090751.1:97637702-97645202 GCF_036898095.1 Palaemon carinicauda | reverse complement strand
GAAGATGTTTGTATGAAAAGCTGATTAGTACGCTAGTAATATGTAATTAAAGAAATTCTCTATAAAACAAATGACGTAAATATTGACATGTTGGTTGGAAGAGCTAACCCTGGGATTTGCTGTAGTCATTCAAATTGTAAACAGGACGTATAATGCAAACCTATGCAAACCTCGGCAAATTGACATTCTTTCTTAACGTCAACACATTGTCTCCTCGTGTGAAAAGTTTGTGACGTCACCGGATGCAGGTGTCCTTCCGATTTCGTCATGTGGCTAAAGTAAACCAAGCATACGATATCTGTGATATCGATAATTTATTCAGTTCATATCTAAACTCACCAGAATTGGTCATCTGGACCAACACAGCTTCCTCCAGTGATGGAGATGTTTAACTCTGTTGTTTTATAGAATAAAACTTAAAAACTATTAAGATGTATTCAGTTAATCCATTTAAATACATCTGAAAAACAACTCATACTCAATGTTGTGTGCTTATAACAGTAGCACGCCAATAAATGGTGGCAGCGATTAAACTCTAAGACAGCGGTTAAACTCTAAGAATTATAGAAAAATCTTCAAGACTTCAAAATAATAGCTGTAAAACCAGAGAAATATCTTCAAGACTTCAAAATAAAAGCTGTAAAACCTGAGTAAGATCTTCAAGAACTCAACATTATCTACAAGAATCTACAATTTTGACTAAGTCCAACGGAAAAGCTAACATCAACATATGTTAGTATACAACCTGAATCTTCAATCAACATCCTAGGAAACCCAAGGACTGGCGTTCAACAATTGCAAGACATATCCAGGAAGAACTACATTCAACAAGAAACTAGAACGAGACATCGCTAACAAAACATCAAGAGAGAGAGAGAGAGAGAGAACGTGTCGACTTCATATATAAGCTAAGTACAGATATTTTGTATTCATTTCAGTTTGGGCAGTGAAGTGTAGTTATCGACAAGTCGATAGGTCAAATTATTACTGGGGGTGAGTGAATTCCTGAACTTTGTTATAAGAAACTCCGAATTCTCATTTAGAATTTTTCTTTTCTTTGTGCTAATTCCTTTTTCTTTCAGAAAACTCTAGGGGGAAATGTTTTGGGATTAGTAACAGTGTTGGGGGAATTTGATTATACATATGCGTTTACGCAGTGGGCGTCTGTACTCTTATAGATATTTTGATAGAATTGAAAGGGGTCAAAGAGATAGAAAAAAAAAATACAGCAGTCATGGCTCCTCCTGTCAGCCCTACCCCTGGACCAAGTGGTGTAGGCCAGGCTAATCCTCCTCCAATTGTGACGCTTGTAAATGCCAGGTCAGCAATCCTTCCTTTTCAAGGTCGGGTCAACGGGTTCTTGCCACAAAATGTGGAGTCATGGATTTCATCCGTTGATGCCCATTTAAATGCCAAACAAATCGTAGATCCTTTTGTACAATTACAAGAAGCTAAAAGTTTTATAGATTTTTCTAAGGGGGATGCGACGTGCGTATTTAAGAGGTGTTTCATTTCAAGAAGCAGTTACTTGGGATGATTTCAAAGTTAGGTTACGCGCGATCTATGGGGGCGAGGAAGCCTTGGATGTAGTGTTAACGTTACGAAATACACTTAATCAAGCCACTATGAATCGGCTTAATGTAATTGAGAGAGCAGCTCTCATAGCTGATAGGCTTAACGAATATCAGGACATTTTAGGTAATTCCACTTGGGTTACTAACGATAACATCTCCGTGAAAGATTTTTTACGATTAATGTATTTAACTTGCATGACACTTATGTTGCCTGAAGCTTTAGTGCGGTGCTTTGATAAGAAGTTAATGCCTGCAAGTACGGAATTGGATGTCTATAAACAGATAAAGAAACACATGTCCAAGTGTCCAGATCTCGATCCCGTGTTAACTCAAGTTTTTGCTAAGAATGAAACAAAACCACAAACAGTGAACGTAATTAACAGTCCAGTAGGGGCGGGAGTGACGTGTTACAACTGCAAACGTCAAGGTCACATAAGCGCAGACTGTAGAACGAAATTTTGCTCAGTTCACAACACAGCATCACATTCTTATAGTCAATGTTACGCGCGTAAGACACAACAATATCCTAGAAATACACAGTCAATTCCAGAGTCAGTTCCATATGGAAATAAAAAGAGAAATCCTCATTTTAACAATAAGAAGAAACAACAAAATGTCAATGCAGTTCAGAGTCCGAAACAAACAAACACTTCTTCAAATATCGCTGAGCCTGGGCCGTCAAACCAGACCTCGCAAAGTCAGTCTAATTTTCAGAATGTGCAGAGCAAAGCAAATACCACATAGTTAACTCTAGAGGGGAAGAGAGTGATGTTGGGTCAAGGTCATTCATGTCAACATCAATAGTATTGAATAATCAATTTAATGTTTTATCAGATAATTGTGAGACAATAGATTTTCCTATGAAACACACGGCCGAATTAAGTAAAACAGTGCATGCTCCCGTAGATTTGCAACGAATTCATACAATAATAAGCCCAAAATGAGTTACGGCCAACCTTATATGCTGTAAATTTAGAACACAAATCCTTTACGTTATTTTTTGACTCTGGTAGTCCACGTAATATTATGGATTTGAAGACGCATCATTTGTTGTTTTCGAACTTTCCGATTGAAAAATCAGGAATTAGACTTTCAGGTATAGGAAATAATGAATTTAAACGTCATAGGCATAACTCATATTCAGTTCAGAGTCGGTAATCGTACGTTTGCCGATACATTTGTTGTTGTAAAAAACATTAATATGTATCCAGCTGTAATTATAGGATACCCATCTATGGGAAATCAAAACATTATCTTAACTCCTGCCAAGCACGGCGTGTATATCAAAGGGAAATTCTATAAGTCGTCTAATACCTTAAGTCAGTTTTGGATAAAAAGGAGACGACAAATGTAACCGTAACGTACGTTGAAGAACCAATAACTTGTCTCACTAATAAAGAAAATAATATACGCGACCCAGCAGAATTCTCGTTCACCCGTAATATCATCTTGCACGCAATCTATCGAACCAAACATACCTTCGAATTTAATAGTGCAAATAAGGAAAACACTACCGGGATCTGAAATATTAATCCTTTCCGATACTTTGAAAACTAACGGATTGTCTGTCACACAAGCTATTTATACAGTAGGCTCACATCAGCAATGTAATATCGAAGTCTGTAATCATTTAAATAAGCACTTTAGTAATTCAAAAAAATCAACACATCTTGGATGTAGAAGTTTATAAACATCGTATTCTTACCGTTGCTGAAATCAATCACTCTCAATCAGTTGCGGATGAATCCCTTTTGCGATCTATTAAAAATAAAATCAGTAAGGACATTCAAGACGAAGAAATTCAGCAGAAAATTTTTGAACTTTTAACTAAATATCAAGATGTCTTTTCCACTACGGATGGATCCTTAGGAAAAACAGATGTGATCGAGCATCAAATAAGGTTAAAAGACAAGAAAAAAAATTATATATGTACCTTCGTACAGACTCCCTATGAAATTCCAGAATGAAATAAATGATGAAGTAGGTAAAATGTTAGAGGAAGGAGTCATTAGAAAATCAAATAGCCCTTATAATTTTCCTTTAATAGTTGTACCGAAAAAAGATCGAACATGGCGTATCTGCGTCGACTTTCGTCGTCTAAACGAGGAAACAATCCCTGATCGATTCCCAGTGCCATGTACTGACGATATCTTGTCTTTGTTAGGTCAGAATAAATATTTTACCAGTTTGGACTTACTTAAAGGCTTTCACCAGATATCATTAGAAGGAAGATAGTATCCCATACACAGCCTTCAGCACAGCTAGGGGACATTATGAATTTTTTGCGGATGCCTTTTGGTTTACGTTGTGCTCCTATAACATTTACAAGAATGATTAACATAGTGTTTGGAGACTTGTTAGGGGATATATTGCATGCCTATATGGATGATCTTGTAATCTTTTCCAACACCTTAGAAGAACATCTACGTAAGTTAGAACTAGTACTACAGAGATTAAGACAACATAACTTAAGGGTAAAGATTAGTAAGTGTGAATTTTTCAAAACAGAATTGATATATTTGGGTTTCATGGTTTCAAGCCAAGGTCTTAAAGTAGTCCATGATAAGGTGTCGGCTATACGTAATTTTCCCATACCTACTAATGTCAAGGGAATACAGCAATTTCTGGGTTGTAGTGGATATTACAGGCGTTTTATACGCAACTATTCAATAATAGCCGCTCCTTTAACTGATCTTACGAAGAAGGGTGTAGATTTCATATGGTCTGAGCAACATTAACAGGCGTTTAATACTTTGAAGGATGAACTGTGTAGTTCTCCTATCTTAAAATTTCCTGACTTCGGTAAGGAATTCTTCATTGCAACAGACGCCTCAGACTTAGGAGTAGGAGGGGTATTGCTTCAGCAATATGATAAACAGTTTTTTCCCGATAGCTTTCTATTCTCGAAAATTGAGAACTTCCGAAAGTAAGTATGCAGTAATAGACAAGGAAGGACTAGCTATTGTTAATTCGCTAGTGCATTTTAAGTTCATAATTTACGGTTATCCCGTTAAGGATTCTTACTAGACCATAAACCACTAACAAAGTTTCTTTAAAGGCTTCAATCACAGCCCTAAACGAACTCGGTGGCATTTGATCATTCAAGATTTTGGGCGCAAGAATCGGGGTATTTACCTGGGAAAGCAAAATATCATTGCGGATGCATTATCACGCAACCCCGTGTCATCTTGTACGGAGCCTTTAGCTGAATTAATAGATATTTCTACATCCATGCCTATTGTAAAAACAATATCTGAACAAGAAGATTTAGGCTGGAGTGGCTGAATTGTTACAGACTGAGCAAAGAAAAGATCAGAAAATAGAAACAATTATAAATGCTTTGAAAGGCAATCATAAAGAAAAAGGAATATATAAAATATAAGCAGCAGAATTATATAATCAAAGATAATATTCTGTGTAGGACTGTGACAAAGAAAACCCGCAATACACCACATGTAACTAACGACCAGGTAGTAGTACCAATCTCACTTATTTCCACTGTCCTGAATTGGTTGCATTCAAATCCATTACATGGACACCCTGGGTTCTCATTAATGTCACAGAAAGCCAAATCATTGTTTTATTGGCATACAATGCTTACAGATATAAAAAGACACATAGCTAATTGTCGCACATGTCAGGAAAACAAAGGGCATGCGAAAACACCTGTCAGCCTAGGAGCTTATCCTGTGCCCAATCAACCCTTTGAAAAAATACATTTAGATTTGTTAACAGGATTTTTACGAGTCAGACAGAGGAAATAAGCACCTCTTAGTAATTATAGATGCTTTAACTCGATATACAGAACTAATAGCGCTTAAAACTAAAACTGCGATTGAATGCGCTAGGAAGTTTTACGAGTGTTACATTTGTAAACATAGAATTCCACACATGATAATCTCAGACTCGGGTGGTGAATTTTAATAATCACTTTCTTACCTCATTGTGTGAATTCCTCAAAATAAAGAAGATTAATACCATGATATATCACCCAGAGTCGAATGGTCTAGTGGAAAGAGCAAATAGGAAGATATAAATATATTGAGGGTAACACTAGGGGGATCAGACCCCAACTGGGATATTGCAATACCGGCGGCACTGAGTACTCTGAATCATTCATATCATATATCAATTAAAATGTCACCGCATGAAGCATTGTATGGTACCCCAGTTAGAACACCTTTCCATGTATTAACGCCTACAACTAATCTATCAAATCCTTTAAAAGAGTGTATAAATGCAAGTATAAGTCGATATGATATCCTTCGAAAGAATTTAGAAGAATCACAAATCATAATGAAAAGGGAATCATGATAAAATAGCGAAACCCAACTAAAACATATACCGTGGGTGATAACATCTATATTCAAATCAATGTCAGAAAAGGGTCTCAACTATAAATTAACACCTAAGTTTGAAGGCCCATTTAACATTTTGGAAACATTAACGGCCAATTGGTTTAGAATTCAAAACGTAGCCCAACCCACGGATAAGAGAATAGTACCCATTGTCCCACATAAGATATTAAAAAGAAAAGAGAGGAAAAGAAGTGAGGGAAAAATTCTGTTCTGTTTTATGTGATTAAAAGTTTTCTTTTTAATACAGGAGTAATTACATATATTTTTTCTCGTTACAGGTTTCCAAGATGAATTTTTTGTTGTTGGGAGTGATATTGTTCGCTCAGACATTTTTTTTCGTATGGGATGAGTTCTAAGACTAAAAATATATATTTTAAATATGGCAATATAGTTGAAAGACAAGAAGACATTTTTATTACATCAACCAACGTAATTGTCGAAGTGCATATGCAAGCAAATTTTTCTTCAAGAGAATGATGTCACTAGCTTAAGAACCGCCATTTCAAGGTTTTCTGCATCATTGGATGAGTTGCATAGAAGACATTTTCATTTGACTACTAAGAGTTTGCTTGGATCAACATTAAAAGTTGCAGAGATGCTATCTGATGACTTGAAAAATAAGACTGGCGAGACAGGATCTTTGGCTTATGACCTTTTGATGTGGACTGTAGGACACGAACATAAAGAAAGACGGAATCCGTTCATTTATGCTGCATTAAGCATCTTTGGGTCTGTTGCAAGTTTAGGGTTTAGGGAATTTCCAATCGTCTTAAAATTAGTAATCAAAATAAGAAAAATTGAGTTCTTGACTCATAAAGATGAATTGATTATGTCAGAACTAAGGGATCAGTTAGCTTCAATCAATAAAAATTATGGATTTGTTAAATGAACATTCAGATAATATCGTTCAAATTATGGAAGTACAGGATTTGTTGGCAACATTAACGTATTATGATTCAAAGATAGATCACATACATAACAGAATTGCACATTTCATTGAGAAATCCAAGGATTATGTAGAAGCTATCACGTTAGCAACTAAAGGTGTATTGTCGCCCAATTTGTTGCCTATACGTTACTTAAAATTAGTTCTGAAGAACGGAAGGGATAAACTAGGCTATGTTCCTTTGTTAGACGAACATAGGTTAGAATTTTATTACAGCCTAATTACAGTAAACGTAGATAATAAGAAGATTAGGATTACAATTCCCTTTGATTCTTCTGATGCCTGGCAATCTTACAGGATATCACCATTTCCGACTTTCATGACGAATCACTCAAATCCAGTAATATCCAGTTTGACAGGGACACGTATTGATTTCCCCAGACAAGGAAACATATACGGTCATTAAAGACTTAAATCAATTAACTCACTGTTCAGACGCAATGGATAGAAAAATATGTACAGCTGACTCATTTGAATTCCGTAAAAACTTGATGGATTCATGCGAGTTAGGTATAGTGCTAGACGGTGCTCTCTCCCATACAAGTGAAAATTGTCTGGATAAGCTTTATCCCTTTTGACAATAAAGAATTCAATTGCAGACTGAATAATGGCTCATGGATAC
>NC_090751.1:97633349-97637202 GCF_036898095.1 Palaemon carinicauda | reverse complement strand
CCGCTGTCACATTGCGGACTCCTTGAAGGTGAACTGCCGACAGGTACCACTTCTTCTTTTCCGCCAATCGGAAAATGGCTAACATCACTTGGTTGAGAGGTGGTGACCTCGACCCTTGTCGATTCAAGCATCTCACAACCACCTCGCTGTCTGTCACCAATCTTATGTGGATCGAGTGACGCGGGGAGACTTTCTTTAAGGTAAGGAGCACTGCCATAGCTTCTAGAAAGTTTATATGAAAGGTCCTGAATAGCTTGGACCAAGTCCCCTGGACTTTTTTCCGATGAGAGTGACCTCCCCATCCCTCCTTTGAGGCGTCTGAGTGAATCGTCATCGACGGGGGAGGTGGCTGAAGAAGAACCGACTTCTTTAGATGTCTGGCTTGGGACCAAGGTCTGAGAAGAGTACGTAGCCGAGGCGGCACTGGTCTTCTCAGGTCTCTTCGCGCGTTTGATGCATACCTTCTCCAAACTCCGGTTGCATCCTTTAGCTGTGCTCTTAGCACTGGGTCTGTCACTGAAGCAAACTGGAGAGAGCCTAGTACCCTCTCCTGTTCGCGTCTTGATATCCTTTCGGAATCTAGAAGTCTCTTGACAGAGCCCGCTATCTCCTTCCTTTTCTTCATTGGGATGGAGAAACTGTGTGACAAAAGGTCCCAGTGGATTCCTAGCCACTGGAACTTTTGGGATGGAGAAAGTCGAGACTTTTTCTTGTTGATCTTGAAGCCTAGGTACTCTAGGAACTGGATCACCTGACTGGAAGCTTGCAAGCATTCGGTCTCGGATGCTGCCCACACCAGCCAGTCGTCCAGGTAGGCTACTACCTGAATTCCCTTTAGGCGTAATTGTTTGAGAGCTGCGCTCGCAAGCTTCGTGAAAATCCTTGGGGCTATGTTTAGCCCGAATGGCATGGCTCTGAAGGCGTACAGTTTCCGTTGTAGCCTGAACCCCTAGGTAGGGGGAGAGTCGACGGCTGATTGGAATGTGCCAATAGGCGTCTGACAAGTCTATAGAGACTGAGTATGCCCTCTTGGGCAGTAAGGTCCTTATGTGTTGCAGTGTTAGCATCTTGAATTTGCAATTCACTATGAACTTGTTGAGTGGTGACAAGTCCAGAATGACTCTGAGCTTTTCCGAGTCTTTCTTGGGAACACAAAACAGCCTCCCTTGGAATTTGATGGACTTCACCTTTCGGATCACATTTTTTCTCCAACAGTTCTTGAACGTACTCCTCCAAAATGGGGGTGGAGTGTTGGAAAAACCGAAGGCATGGGGGTGGAGTGCTGTACCAGCTCCAACCCAGTCCATTCTTGAGTAGGCTTTGGGCCCAGGGATCGAAGGTCCAGCGATCCCAAAATTTTCATCAGTCTCCCTCCTACCGGTATCATTTCACTTGGACTGCCGTCCTGAGGTCTTGCCTCCCTGACCACGACCACCTCTGAATCCCCTTCCCCTTGAGGGGCGCCTAGACGAGCCTCTGGCTGCTCCTCTAGGTTTTGCACGAAAGGAAGAAGACTGTCCTTCGAACGTTGGGGCGAATGTGGTTGACTGACCTGGCACAGCCTGGGGTACCCACTGAAAGGCAGTCGGGGTTTGTGCCACCATCTGGGGCACTGGAGGCAAAGGCAATTGCAGTTGCTGTTGCTGTCTATAAGGCTTGGCTGGCCGAAATGGTAGCCTAGTCTTCATATTCTTCCTCTTTGGTTGAGGACCCTCATCCGGGGAAGATTTTCTTTTGATAGCCAGGCCCCACTTCTGGAGAAGATTTCTATTCTCCACGGCGGCCTTATCAACAACCTCTTCGACCACATCGGTAGGGAAAAGGTCTTTTCCCCAAATGTTGGAGGAGATTAACTTCCTTGGCTCGTGTCTCACCGAAGCCCCGGTGAACACGAACTCCCTGCAAGCTCTCCTTGCCTTGACGAAGCTATAAAGGTCCTTCGTCACTGTGGCTAAGTGAGACTTAGCCACTACCATGAACATTTCATGGACCTTGGGGTCACTTGCCATCGTCTCGAGAGTAGTCTGATGAGACATTGAGGCAGCCAGTCTTTCTTTTGTCTCGAACTCTCTTCGTAAAAGAGATTCGGACAGCTTGGGGAGGTCCTCGCCGATTTGCCGTCCAGCAATATCAGCCTCCAACTTTCCCACTGAGAATGTCAGATGGACATCCTTCCAGTCTTTGTGGTCCATAGGTAGAGCCCAGCGACAAGGGTTTACACTCCTCCAGGGAGGGGCAAGGCTTGCCGGCCTCGACTGCCTTTAGGACAGCCGCAAACCCTTTCTGTAAAAAGGGGAAGGCTCTATCAGGAGAGGACACAAACGAAGGGAGCTTCTTGCTCAATGCAGCTACCTTCGAATTCGAGAAGCCCCTCTCTTTCATCGAGGGATGAGAGTAGGGCTTGAGCCTTTAGCGTGGTCCATAACAATGACCTCCTTCGGCTCTGTCTCCTCCCTTGAAGCTGGTTCTTTTCTCAGCCGGACATAGCAGTCCGGATATGATGCCTTGCTGGGCCAGAATTCTACCTCCTCTAGGGGAACTGAACCCAGCTTATCCGAGATGACGATCTTTCCAGTCGTCATCGGCATGTGCTCAGCATACCTCCATGGGTTAGCATCTGAGCATATGGGAAGGTCTTTCACATTGAGCCTTTTCCGGGGCCCATGTGATTCTGCCAGGGACTGCATACGCAGTTCCATTGCAGCCGCCTTCTCCTGATTCTCCTTCTGCATTTGTTGGATCATTCCAACAATCGAAGAGAGGGCCTGTCCCAGTTCTACTGGGAGGCCAGCCGATGTTGAGGGGATAGGCTCCGGCATCTGAACCGGAGTAGCCGACACCTCGTCGACCTCATCCTCTACGACATCCGGGGTTTGAACTTGATCCTGACCTTCTACCAGGAGGTCTTCTTCCAAACGTTCGTCCAGGTCAGACATCCTGTCACACAACTGGATGTCTTGCATCGCATCTGCGACTTCCTCGTCCACCTGGACTTGATCTTGAAGGATCTCCTCTTGAGGCTGGGGAATCACTGCCTCAGCTGATGCCTGGGGAAAAAGATACGCCCTCATCTTCTCACTTGGAAGATAAGGGCCAGAGGTGTTCTTCTTGAAGCCCCTTACCCAAGTACGAAGCTTTTCCCTAGCTATATCCCTTGATTCTGCCGTTCTAGGGGAATCAAAAGCCTCAGTAATCAGGTTAGTGCATACAGTACATACCTGAGGGTCCCAATACTGGAGATCATCCTTGGAGACAGCGCATGCTGCGTGTCTCCTACAACACTCATGTCCGCAGAGGTTCTTGCTGCGGACATTGCAGAAAACATTTCCGCACTTCGGAGGGTCCTCCTGTAAGGAGAAGAAATTTCCATGAGTATCAAGTGAACTATGTATCACTGGATATGCATAGTATAGCATAACAATTCATAAATGAAAGACACACACTTGTGTTTCCCTCACAACCCATTGTTGCAGCCTTCCAGATAATAAAATCAAAATGGTTTATCTCTACTAGAGTAACCAATGCAAGGTTTCCAGAGGAAACAGGTGGAGCTCACACCTAGGCAATGTTTTTAAAATCCTGGATAATAGACGGGGAAGAACTCTGCTTCCTGTCTGAGGGCAATAGCAAAGGGCTGTGTAAGAAAACACAATAGTGTTAGAAGATACAGTGCTGTACCTAAACTTTTACTATAGTTTTCTTCTTACTGTATATGCTATACAGAAGAATACTAGTACAGTATAGGAGGATGTGTGCCGGCCTGCCTTTGCCGGCCGGCACACACCACAATTAGCTTTAAAGTATACTACTTAACAGCTATAGGGCGGCAGCCCTCTGGTTCAAATGCCTGTGC
>NC_090751.1:97620849-97625849 GCF_036898095.1 Palaemon carinicauda | reverse complement strand
ACCTCTCATATATATTTTATTTATTAATTTATTTCCTTTCCTCACTGGGCTATATCCCATGTTGGAGCCCAAGGGTTTGTAATAGCCTGCTCTACCAACCAGGGTTGTAGCTTGGCAAGTAATGATAGTGATAATATAATAAATAAGTAATGCTAGTTTTGTAAAAACATATATGTATATATACACACACAGATATATATATATATATATATATATATATATATATATATATATATATATATATATATATATATACTGTATATACATGTATCACCCTTTTTGAATGGGGATACCTTAACATGGTAAAAAGGTTTGTGTATCGACATAATCAGCAAAGATATACTAGTTTTGCTGTGGGTGATCAGACTAAACTCTCCCACCATCACCAACCCACGGTGGTGATCAAAACGACCAAACCCCAGACATAACTGGACACATATCTAAATTTATTGTCCTGCAATGGACTAGAAATAGTTTCCTTTGCTGTTGTTGTTATTGTTGTATATTTGCATCAAGTTTGCATCAGCGGTATCTAGATACCTTTTTTCCTATCTATCTGAGATCCATACAAAAATTTAAGCTAAAGTATTTCGAATGAGCCCCCTTAAGACACAATAAATCTCTCAGAGGACATATCTTCTATAAAGTTGTCGTGAGACAAGGAGTGACAACCAACTCCTTATGCTAATATGAGAAGAAAATGTAGCCTTGTTTGTTAGACTTCGAAGCATTCAAACATAATTTTCCATAATGGGGTTGGATCTTATGCTAATGATGGGACCCTTGAGTTACTGAAAAAAAAGTAGAAATGGCAATTACTTCACAGTAGAGCAGAGATAGCAATAGATGGGCAGGTCGAACTTATTTATCCTTGTTACGAAGGAAAGTGTCAGTTTAATTACTGCTACATCTGGTGGTGGAGGTATTGGCATTACTAAAAGAGGAATATGAAATCCAATGGATATATACACGAATTGTTTCAGGCACAAACTTGAAACCACAGACGCACAGACTCGCGTGAACATACATACAAAACTATTTTTAGTCTTTTTCTTCTATTATTATTATTATTATTATTATTATTATTATTATTATTATTATTATTATTATTATTATTATTATTATTATTATTATTATTATTATTATTACATGCTAAGCCAGGGGTGCACAACTTTTTGAGCTACTCAGGCCACATCATCAAACATATATCTAGTCGAGGGCCACTACACTAGATTTTACATGAAATGATAAATAGTTTGTAGAATGTTTAAAGATAAAAAAAAACACAGTTGCTCACCTGTTTTGTTTTAATGAGATTTTTGACACTGAGATTCATGTACAAGTTTTTTTTTTTATGTTAGGGTGGAAATTTGTTGGTGCCAGTCTTAAAACAGAGTGCAGATTTTGATCACTTAGCCTGCTACGAATACTTGACTTGGTCTGGTTGAGCAGACTAAAATCACTAAATGTTTGTTCACATATGTAGGTAGAGCCAAATAAGCTTGCATAAATAGCAGCTTTGTTTATCAAATAAGGAAACTGATCTTTGGCCCAGCAATTATAAAAGTTGAGCAAGTCCCCTTCATTATACTTGGCACGAAGGCTGTCATTATTCTGAAGATCAATCAGTTTGAGTTGTGCTTCGAATTCTATTTCATCAGGAGATACAGAAATGGGGTTGCTGAACAACTTCAAATCATTGACTTCTTTCTTTAGGTCCTCAAATCGGCTCTCAAAGGCCTCCAAAAGTTTTTCTAATTTTGCTGCATAATATTCATGTCTATTGCATACTTTGTGTTTCTCACACATAAGTTTGTAATTTGGGAAGTGTCCTAACTCTCCTTTAACTATCTGTAACTGAAAATTTTTTAGTTTTTGTTCGAAAGCTGTCACATAATTGGCTAGCTGAGAAATAAGTTGGTTATTCCCCTGAAGTTTATGATTCAAGTTATTTAAATGACTTGTGAGATCTACAAGAAATGACAAATCACAAAGCCAGTCAGCATTTGTAAGTTCTGGTACCATCTTATTCTCTTCATTAAGAAATATCTCAATTTCATCCAGAAGACTGATAAATCTTTTCAGCGTATTTCCCCTGCTTAACCACCTTACTTAAGTGAAAAACAGTAAATCGCCATATTCTGCTTCAATTTCATCAAGAAATTGCTTGAATTGCCGGTGATGCAAAGCTGAGCGTGACTTGATAAAATTGACTGTAGAAACAACAACTTACATTACATGGTCAAAGTCCAGTTCTTTTCCACACAAAATTTGTTGATGTATTATGCAATGAAATTGTTTCAGTTCATATTTTCGCTCTCCAAGGTGTTTAATCAATAGCTGCACCAATCCATTCTGCTTGCCTATCATTGCAGGAGCCCCATCAGTTGATATTCCTACTAACTTGTCCAAATCTAACTCAATTACTGAAATTTGTTCTAAAAGTCCATTAAGTAAATCACTACCAGTTGTCTGCCCCTTCAATGAACTGAGCCCTACGAGTTCCTCATGAATAGAAAAGTCCTCTGTCACACCGCGTACAAATACAAGTAGCTGAGCCGTAGATGTAACATCAGTAGATTCATCAGTGGCTAGGGAGAAGTACACAAATTGTTTACTTTTCTCCTTCAACTGGTCTACTATACCACCCGACAAATCAACAATACGACGTTGCACTGTCATACGATTCAAACTGATATTCTCAAACTTTCTCAAAACATCTGGAGAAAGTTTTTGAGCAGCAAGTAGAATACACTTTTTAATGAAATCCCCCTCTCAAAATGCCTTGGAATATTTAGCAATCAGGTTTCCAATTTCATAACTCACTTCTGTTACGTCCTGTGCCTCTTTATTTTTCTGAATAAACATATTTTTCTGCACATGAAAATCTTGCATTAGTGATTTAATTTTCTGCTTTCTTAGTTCACCAACAAATTTTTCATAAGGCTTGTGCTTTGTCAGATAATGCCTTTGCAAATTGTATTCCTTACAAACGGCCACACTATTCTGGCATATCAAGCAAATGATTTTTTTTCTTCACTGTTTTTCCACAAAGAAATATTTATCTGTCCATATTTCTTGAAATTTTCTATGTTCATCTTCAAGCTTTCTTTTTCGACTTGAGTTTTTGTCCACAGAAGTACCAGAAGCCCTAGTAGCTAAGCAAAATCAATCTGAAAACACTACAATGATAAATGCCTGGCCTTGTAGCAATATCTCCTATTTTAGACTGCAAAGAAACTATCAGAGTTGACTAATTGGCTAACTTGGAAGGTTGCCAAATGATCATTTTACAAACTTTTTAAAGTGGAATTTAGATGTATTAGGAAACCATAATTATGAATGTAAAATACAATAAAAAAAGAAAAACAAGAAAAACAAAAAAACAGGTTTCGTATCTGTTTAAAAATAGAATAGTATTCAAAATTATGATAAATATTAATTTAGATATAACTTCAGGTGGTTACCTTCCCTTCAAAACAACGAGGTTACTCCCGTCTAGACAACGTTGTAGACAGCCATACGCGTTCACCTCTCGTCTCGACTGCTTTCGTGTTCGAGGATGGTGATGAAATTATGAATTTAGTGAATGAACTGATTATAGATAACGAGATAATTCGACAATAACAAGAAAACACAAAGAATAATACATACATATATATATATATATATATATATATATATATATATATATATATATATATATATATATATATATATATATATATATGTATGTATGTATGTATGTCTATGTATGTACATATATATATATATATATATATATATATATATACATATATATATATATATATATATATATATATATATATATATATATATATATATATATAAATAAATAATTATATATATATATATATATATATATATATATATATATATATATATATATATATATATATATATATATATATATATATATATATATATATATGCACAGACACATATACATACATACATACATATGTATGTGTGTGTATGTGTTATATAGTACATTTTTACTATTTGGAATTATATCATAAGACGGAGTAATATGTTTATATTTATTATTTTCTTTTTACTGTACAGAGAGTGATATATTGTGTTTTCTATGATAACTTTGAGGGCCGCCATGTGCTTCACTTGCGGGCCGCGGGCCGCTGGTTGTGCACCATTGTGCTAAGCTACAACCCTAGCTTTTTAAGAACGGTAACATTAAAATAAAGATCTATATAAACTATAAAAAAACTTTAACAAAACAAGGGGAAGAGAAAAAAAAAGATAGAAGAATTTGCCCAAGTGTACCCTTAAGCAAGAGAACTCTAACCCAAGACAGTGGAAGACCATGTCACTACCCAAGACTAGAGGATAATGGTTTGGTTTTGGAGTGTCCTTCTCCTAGAAGAGCTGCTTACTATAACTAAAGAGTCTCTTCTTAACGTGCTTTTTCCCATTTTTGTATGGGGTAAGAAATGTTGCCTTCTTTTTGAAGGACTTTGCATTGGCTTTTGGGTAACCCGTAGTCCCGATCGACTGCCCTGTCTGACATCGCTTAGGGCCCAGTAGCGTATGTTCATGTGTTGTACCAGTCACCAGAGTCCTTCCTCCCGACAAAAACAATTTATTAAAAGACTGAAGAAATTAAATTCTTTTATCAATTACATAATTTTGATAACAGATAATTATAATGGAAATAAGATATCTTTAGAAAATGTGAATTAAGTATTTACGAAGTCTTGCATAGCAAAATTACTATAACTAAAACATTAGAAGACTGAATTTTATTATAAATTATATCGTTGTGATAACAGCCAATTTTGCTGAAAATAAAATATTTTATACATAGCAAAATTACTTCACCTAAAGCAATCATTAGAAGACTAAAGAGAGATTAGTATGATACCAATTGAATCGTTTCCATAACATATTTTCGAGTATTTTACATATTAAATTACTTGATATCAAAACAAACTCTCAACTGGGACAACAAGGCTCCACATAGC
>NC_090751.1:97608349-97615849 GCF_036898095.1 Palaemon carinicauda | reverse complement strand
ATATGTCATATCTATTTAAAAGTTGTTACTGTACTTAGAACATTTTTAAGTGCTTCTATTGTGGTTTATTTATTTCTTTATTTCCTTTCATGCTATTTTTCCTTATTGGAGCCCTTGGGATTATAGCATCCTACTTTTCCAACTAAGGTCGTTGCTTAGCTAATAATAATAATAATAATAATAATAATAATAATAATAATAATAATAATAATAATAATAATAATAATAATAATAATAATAATAATAATAACAATAATAATAATAATAATAATAATAATAAATAACTGTTATGATTCCGTGCACATGAACAACTTTTGCTGAGAAACTAAAATTTTGAATAATTACTTCAGTTTAATTTCCACTATTTCAGTACATGTAATAAAAAATGAAACTAATATCCTTTCAAAATTGTTCTTTAACCCTACTCTAAATAAAGGTAATGTTTTTTTTAATAAGAGAATATTTTAGATTACTGGATCTTTGGACATTTACGGAGATGAGATTAGTTGAAGAAGTATAGCGTTGTATAAAGACCAAAGTATAGCTTATTAATTTAGAGAAAAAATTAGATAAATTATCATAGTTTAGCTCGTATTGTTAACCCTCTAGCTTGAGGGTATACTGTGGCCTGATATATAATCTATATTAAATCTCCCCCTCTTGATATTTGTGTAGTTTTTATAGTTCATATATGAAAGGTCTACCATAATGTTGTTACTGTTTTTAAAATATTTTATTTTACCTTTTCATTACCTTTCTTATACTTTATTTATTTCTTTGTTTCCTCTCCTTTTCTAAATGAGATTGTAGATTAGCTAATAATAATAATAATAATAATAATAATAATAATAATAATAATAATAATAATAATAATAATAATAATAATAATAATAATAATAATAATAATAATAATAAGGTAAAAATAATAATAATAATAATAATAAAAATAATAATAATAATAATAATAATAATAATAATAATAATAATAATAATAATAATAATAATAATAATAATTCAGATTAATAACATTATCAAATTGAAATATGCTTCCACCACAAAAGTATCCTTAAGGAACATCTTAAATCAACATAAAAATTGAATAAATTTCTTTCAATGATTTCAAAATCTTCCACATTTCATTAGAAAGAAATTGAAAAGATTTTTATTTACGCACGAAGATTTTAATAACGGCATTTGAAAACCAGATAGGATATATGATAATTGCAAATGGAGGAATATACGTTTGTGTGATGATTCTCTGGTTATTGGACGAAATGAATAGTAAGAGTCATTTTTATTATTATTATTAGTAGTAGTAGTAGTTGTAGTAGTAGTAGTAGTAGTAGTATCATCATTAATATTGTATAATTGCATAGTTATAGTTAGAGTTATGGGCCCGAGTGTACCAAAACGAATTAGGTAAAACTATGATTTCTTAAATATGTAACGTTTGTATTTATAAGTTAAGAACGTTTGTACAATAAACTTTATTGTATATAGTATAATAGCAAAGTTACAGTTAGAGTTAAGAGCCAGAGTGAAAAACAAACTCCTTACGGGAGTGTAGCAAAATGAATTAGGAGAAACTATAATCACATAAATAAGTAACGTTTGTAATTATAAGTTAAGGACGTTTGTATAGTTTATTGTGTATTGTGAAATTTGTATTAATTTATATAATTTATATATATTTGATTTATAATTTTGTAAGCAACTATAAATTCACATCTGTATTTGGGTGTAGAATTATTATTATTATTATTATTATTATTATTATTATTATTATTATTATTATTATTATTATTATTATTATTATTATTATTATTATTACCAGCCAAGCTACAACTCTAGTTGGAAAAGTAAGATGCTACATGCCCAAGGACTCTAACAGGGAAAATAGCCCATTGGGGAAAGTAAATAAGGAAAAATAAACTATATGAGAAAAAATTAACAACAAAATATTTTAAAAACGATAACAACATCAAAACAGATATGTCATATATAAACTATAAAAAGACATGGCATTATTACGAAAATAATGTAAATTAATGAAAAGAAATTGCATTTTATAACAAAAGATAAAAAAGTAAGTTGTTAGTTAAGGATTGATAGTATTTTTTGCGGGGAAATGGTTTGTGTATCACAATGATCAGCAAATCTGTCATATTCAGAGCCACCCATACTAGGTTGGTTTACTGTGAGCGATCAGATAAAAGACTCCAACTATCACCAATTAGCAATATCCAGCGGAGTTATGAAAACTGGTCAAATCCCAGAAATAAATATCAACATGTCTGAGGCTTTCGTCCTGCAGTGGACTAGAAACAGTTGCATTTTTTTGTTGCTATTATTGTTGTTGTTGTTGTCGTTACTGTGTTGTTGTATAAGGGTAAAGTCGATCATGAGAATCTTTAAATATAGGTGATTAATGCTATTTTTTGTTCCATTATATAGAATACAGTCACTGAATTGGAGGTTATAGATAAATCTAGGAACAGCAACACGAAGGATATCGAGGATTTGGAATAGATAT
The DNA here is from genome assembly GCF_036898095.1 of Palaemon carinicauda. Taxonomy (NCBI): domain Eukaryota; kingdom Metazoa; phylum Arthropoda; class Malacostraca; order Decapoda; family Palaemonidae; genus Palaemon; species Palaemon carinicauda. The sequence continues at coordinate 97,613,316 of NC_090751.1, read as the reverse complement.
TGTTAAGAGCAATTAACGGTTATATATATATATATATATATATATATATATATATATATATATATATATATATATATATATATATGTATATATATATATATATATATATATATATACATATATATATATATATATAATATATATATATATATATATATATATATATATTATATATATATATATATATATATATATATATATATATATATATATGCATACATGTATATATATATATATTATATATATATATATATAATATATATATATATATATATATATATATATTATATATATATTATATATTATATATATATATACATACATACATATCTGTGTATATACAGAGGGATAGAGTAACTGAGTAAAGTTAGATTCTCTCTCTCTCTCTCTCTCTCTCTCTCTCTCTCTCTCTCTCTCTCTCTCTCTCTCTCTCTCTCTCTCTCTCTCTCTAATTATTTTGATAAATTCTAATGATAACAATTAGGCTTTCATCTATTCTTCAGTTTTAACATATTGACATGAACTTCTAACGTTCTAACTTGCAGCAAATGTTTTCATGTTGAACAGGCTGACATATAATTCATATGTGAAAGATGTGTTTTGATGTTGTTACTGTTTTTAAGATATTTTATTCTAATTGTTCATAATTTCTCATATCGTTTATTTAATTTCTTATTTCCTTTCCTCACTGGGTTATTTTTCCATGTTAAAGCCATTGGGCTTATAGTATCTTGCTAGGGTTATAGCTTAACTAATAATAATAATAATAATAATAATAATAATAATAATAATAATAATAATAAAAATAATAATAATAGGTATCACAATCCCCCCCAAAAAGAATAATAATACCTATTTAAAAATAAAAATATAACCCCAAATATATATATATTATATATATATATATATATATATATATATATATATATATATATATATATATATATATATATATATATATATATATATATATACATATATATATTAGTAAAAAAATAAAGTGTTTTGGTTGTGAGACGTCATGAAAAAACTTCCAGATATCAATATACATAAAAAAACAGGTCACTTCATAATTAGCAAATAACCATAAATAAATTAAAAAAAAAAAAACTCTTAATATGATATCAACAAAATATATAATTCATAAACACACATACTCTAATAAATTGAATATAGCAGTAGCACACATTCGCAGGATACCATACGGCCATTTTCATTTATGTTATTTTTTTTCCACCTCAATACGTTTTTTAAATACCATTTTAATGGCACCATTGTTTGGTGGGCTTCGATATTTTCCACGGGCAGCGTTCACCCGATTTGTATTTTTTTTTTTCTTATTTTTTTTTTTTTTTTTTTGCAACAATACCTAGCATTTAAAAAATCATTGCAGTGGTCCAACATTTGGAATAGCCTGCGGTTACGTGAAAAAAAAATCTATGGAGTATATGAAAATCGTACATACACATAGATAAAAATTCCAATGAATCTTTTAATAGAACCAAAAAATTTTTATGAAATTCAGTGAAATGTAGATATACTTGTTTAGTGATTCATGAAAAAGGGTTATTTTAAGGGCCAATATTATCATCATACATAAATAAGATTACAAGACTAATTTCTAGATAAGGTGTCTAAGAAATTGGATTACCTTTCCGGCTATTAGTGTTCTCGATACATTGTACTTTTTTTGGAGAGCCAGGAGCCTGTTCTATATGTTATTTTTACTCACCATGAATAATAAAATTTTAAGGTTACCCTTCTCTATTTAATTAAAGGTATGATGTCATGCAAGAATGAAAAAGAAAAAGATTCCCTTTTAATTTCACACAAGTTAGTAAAAATGCATAACATTTTGCCTGCCAAAATCATATGGTAATGGCACTTTTGGTTCCTAATATATTAGTATATGTTATTATATACCATGATATGTTATTCTCAATTTCTGCCTAGCTCAATGTTGTTGAATAGCCAACCACTGAGTGAATACACTGGTTTTGTAAACAATAAATGGAGTCACTTTCAACACTTTTTTAAAACTGAACTTGCATGGCAAATAGATAAGAGTCCCCTGATGTCCTACATAATATCTGATAAGGTAAAAAAGGCTCACTTCACATTGGCGGTTTGATGCCTTATCTGCGCATATTATAAATCAATGAAGACCTTCATACACTGCCCGCTCGGAAAAATTTCCGAGCTGCAAAAATATACTAGTGTGTATTGCTACCCCGCACAGTTCCAATGTAAAGGCTTATAGAAACCATGACGAAGAGCAGCAGAAATTTACTAGCTGTGTTTACCACTAACCCACGTGGTTCCAATGTAGCAGCTTATAGAAACCACGACAAAGAGCAGCAGATATTTACTAGCTACATTTACCACTAATCCGCATGGTTCCAATGTAGCAGCTTATAGAAACCACGACGAAAAGCAGCAGAAATTTACTAGCTGTGTTTACCACAAACTCACATGGTTCCAATGTAGCACCTTATAGAAACCACGAAGCCGAGCGGCAGAAATCTACTACCAGTGTGTACTGCTAACACGCATGGTTACAGTGTAACAACTAACAGAAAACACGAGTCTGAGTTGCAGAAATTTATTACCATTGTATACTGCTAGCCCACATTGTTCCAATGTAAGGGCTTATGGAAATTGGCAGGCCGAGCGGTAGAAATTTACTGGACCTGTGTACTGCTAACCCATACGGTTCCAGTATATAGGCTCATAGAAACCACGAGGCCGAACGGCAAAGATTTACTAGCCGCATGTACTGCTAACCCACGCGGTTCTAATGTAGTGGTTTATAGTAACTACGAGATCAAGCAGCAGAAATTTACTAGCCGCGTGTACTGCTAACCAACGCGGTTCCAATGTAAGGGCTTTCAAAACCATGAAGCCGCTCGAGCAAAATTCTCTCGTGTGAAGATATACCACCCAACGAGCGGAAATATTTATGTAAGGAGAGAAAATTGCTCTTGTTAAGCGAGCCTTTATCATTTTTTGTATTATAGCATAGAGGGAAGATTCAGAATGATTGGAAAATAGATAACATCCTAAACTGCAATAGTGTATATATTGGCAAATGTAAGTCTTAGAAGTAACCCCTATTTAATTAAAGGTTTAAAATTTACTCATGAATGGCATAGGCAAGGGATAGGGACAATACCTTAGAGAGTGAATATATATAGACATGATCATCTCCTAAGCTCCATCTCCACCCAGCTAAGACCAGGGAGGGCCAAGCAGTGGCTACTGATAACTCAGCAGGTAGATCTATGGAATCACCCAAGGCCCCCATTCTTAACTCACAAGAATGGTGAGGCTGTAGACACTCCAAATTATCATCGAATCCCACTCCAGCATATCACGAGACAGGGACGTTTCCAGAAGGCTATTGAGTTATCTATAGTATTTGGTATAAGTGTTTCCCACAGTAAGACAAAATAAGTTCCTTATCATTGAAGGGTTTTAGAATTTCCTCAACTTCATGTGATTTCGTCTATATTTTCAATAATGTTTGTATTATCAGCAAAAGGAGTAGTATGATATTATGGGATTTATATGATGCTTTATTATATTTCAGATATAATTATGAGCCCAGTAAATGTAGTCACTATTATTTAAGTAGAATATGGACTTTCAATTTTCTCAAAAAATACTAATCAATATACTATTTCAAAGTGGAAATAAGATACTTTTAATTTATTGATAATTTGATTATCAGCTGAAAATAATTTTATAGTGATGGAGAGAGATATTACCCAACAAAGATCAAAGAAGTGAGAGAAAAAACGAAGATGGTGCTGAATATGAGAGATAGAGAATCAAAGAGAGAAAAAGAGAGATAAATGGAGATGGAAGAAATGAACACCTAGAAAAGTTTCTAGAGGGTCATTGTCTACTAGAAGACAGTTATTATATATGAAGCTAAGTCAGAGCTGAGAATCCTTTTTTTTCAGTTCATTCTGTTGAAGGTTTGAAGAGGAATAGGGAACTGAAGTCTGACGTCAAACTACCACGTGCTGGATCACAGCAAGTGCTTCAGTCGTTCACAGACATAGAAACTTGCCAGTGTTCCAACACATCCCCCCTTTAACTTGACTTTGCCAGTCCTTGTCCCATTTGAATAGGAAAAATGGCAGTATGTATCTTGAATTGCAAAGGTTTTCAACACGCTTTATGTATTGTTTATCATCAGAAAAGAAGTAAATCAAGTTAATCAGCTGCATTATGCTGAAAGCGACCATTCCGCACGAGGACCCCTTCTGAACAATGTTTACGCTTGAACCAGTTTGTCCGTTACCATGGTAACTGACGTCATGACTTCGGCTCGCTATTCTATTCACTGGATTTAGATCTGAATCCCATTGAGAAATATTCATCTCCTATGTTTACTTAACCAAAGCGGATTTTATTTTAGAGCCTTCGATTCGAAAGATGCCTTGCTTGGGGGTACACTCGGGGGCACTATTCTATCTTATATCTCTTCCTCTTATTCTTTTAAGGTTTTATTGTTTTGTATATGAAAGGTTTATTTTATTGTTGTTACTTTTCTTAAAATATTTCATTTCAAAATTTTGATTACTTCTCTCAGTTTATTTCCTTTCCTCACTGGGCTATCTTCCCTGCTGGAGCCCTTGGTCTTATAGCCTCCTGCTTTTTTTCACTAGGGTTGTAGCTTAGCAAGTAATAATAATAATAATAATAATGATAATAATAATAATAATAATAATAATAATAATAATAATAATAATAATAATAATAATAATAATAATAATAATAATAATAATAATAATAATAATATGAAGAATTTAATTTGAAGGAAAATTCCGGTCTATCCGATAATTTCAATTATTTCTGTGGTTGAAAACAGCAAAATGCTCATGCTCGTACATACCTGAGCGGAAATTCTGAATTATTCTTTTTAAAGGTAACTTTCCTCTAAACCTGCAGTAAGATTT
>NC_090751.1:97584915-97599915 GCF_036898095.1 Palaemon carinicauda | reverse complement strand
CCATGACAACGGACAAACTGGTTCAAGCGTAAACATTGTTCAGAAGGTGTCCTCGTGCGGAATGGTCGCTTTCAGCATAATGCAGTTGATTAACTTGATTTACTTCTTTTCTGATGATAAACAATACATAAAACGTGTTGAAAAACCTTTGCAATTCAAGATACATACTGTTATTTTTCCTATTCAGATGGGACAAGAACTGGAAAAGTCAAGTTAAAGGGGGGATGTGTTAGAACACTGGCAAGTTTCTATGTCTGTGAACAACTGAAGCAGTTGCTGTGATCCAGCACGTGGTAGTTTGACGTCAGACTTCAGTTCCCTATTCCCCTTCAATCCTTCAACAGAATGAAATGAAAATAAAAAAAAAATTCCTTAGCTCTGACTTAGCTTCAATATAATAACTGTCTTCTGGTAGACAATGACCTCTAGAAACTTTTCTAGGTGCTCATTTCTTCCATCTCCATTTTATCTCTCTTTTTCTCTCTGACTCTCTATCTCTCATATTCAGCACCATTTCGGTTTTTTCTCTCATTTCTTTGATCTTGGTTGGTTAATATCTCTCTCCATCACTATAGAACTATTTTCAGCTGATAGTCAAGTTATCAATAAATTAAAAGTATCTTATTTCCACTTTGAAATAGTATATTGATTAGTATTTTTTCAGAAAATTTAAAGTCAATATTCTATTTAAATAATAGTGACCACATTTACTGGGCTCATAATTATATCTGAAATATAATAAAGCATCATATAAATCCCTTAATATCATACTACTCCATTGGTTGATAATACATACATTATTGAAAATATAGACGAAATCACATGATGTTGAGGAAATTCTTAAACACTCCAATGAAAAGGAACTTATTTTATCTTACTGTGGGAAACACTTATACCAGAATACTATAGATAACTCAGTAACCTTTTAGAAACGTCTCTGTCTCGCGATATGATAGAGTGGGATTCGATAGTATTTTGTAGTGTCTGCAGCCTCACCATTCTTGTGAGTTAAGAATGGGGGCTTGGGTGATTCCATAGATCTACCCGCTGAGTTATCAGTAGCCAGTGTCTGGCCCTTCCTGGTCTTAGCTGAGTGGAGATGGAGCTTAGGAGATGATCATATCTATATATATTCACTCTCTAGGGTATTGTCCCTATCCCTTGCCTCTGCCATTCATGAGTAAATTTTAAACCTTTAATTAAATGGGGGGGTTACTTCTAAGACTTACAATTGCCAATATATACAGTTTGGGGTGTTATCTATTTTCCAATCACTTTGAATCTTCCCTCTATGCTATAATAAAAAAAATGATAAAGGCTTGCTTCAAAAGAGTGATTTTCTCTCCTTACATAAATATTTCCGCTCGTTGGGAGGTATATCTTCACACGAGAGAATTTTGCCCGAGGGGCTTCATGGTTTTTGAAAGCCCCTACATTGGAACCGCGTGGTTTAACAGTACACGCGGCTAGTAAATTTCTGCCGCTCGATCTCGTAGTTACTATAAACCGCTACATTGGTACCACCGCGTGGGTTAGCAGTACATGCGGCTAGTAAATATTTGCTGTTCGGTCTCGTGGTTCTTATGAGCCCTATATACTGGAACCGCATGGGTTAACAGTACACACGGCCAGTATATTTCTACAGCTCGGCCTCTCAATTTCTATAAGCCCATACATTGGAACAATGTGGGTTAGCAGTATACACTGGTAGTAAATTTCTGCCACTCAGACTCGTGTTTTCTGTAAGTTGCTACACTGTAACCATGCGTGTTAGCAGTACATACTGGTAGTAAATTTCTGCCGCTCGGCTTCGTGGTTTCTATAAGCGGCTACATTGGAACCATTTGGGTTTGGGGTACACACAGATAGTAAATTTCTGCTGCTCTTCGCCGTGATTTCTATAAGCTGCTACATTGGAACCATGCGGGTAAGTGGTAAACACAGCTAGTAAATTTCTGCTGCTCTTCATCGTGGTTTCTATAAGCTGCTACATTGGAACCATACGGGTTAGTGGTAAACACAGCTATTAAATTTCGGCTGCCTCTTCATCGTGGTTTCTATAAGCTGCTACATTGGAACCATACGGGTTAGTGGTAAACACAAGCTAGTAAATTTCGGCTGCTCTTCGTCGTGGTTTCTATAAGCTGCTACATTGGAACCATGCGGATTAGTGGTAAACACAGCTAGTAAATTTCTGCTGCTCTTCGTCGTGGTTTCCATGAGCTGCTACATTGGAACCATGCGGATTAGTGGTAAACACAGCTAGTGAATTTTCTGCTGCTCTTCGTCGTAGTTTCCATGAGCTGCTACATTGGAACCATGCGGATTAGTGGTAAACACAGCTAGTGAATTTCTGCTGCTCTTCGTCGTGGTTTCCATGAGCTGCTACATTGGAACCATGCGGATTAGTGGTAAACACAGCTAGTGAATTTCTGCTGCTCTTCGTCGTGGTTTCCATGAGCTGCTACATTGGAACCATGCGGATTAGTGGTAAACACAGCTAGTGAATTTCTGCTGCTCTTCGTCGTGGTTTCCATAAGCTGCTACATTGGAACCATGCGGGTTAGTGGTAAACACAGCAAGTGAATTTCTGCTGCTCTTCGTCGTGGTTTCCCATAAGCTGCTACATTGGAACCATGCGGGTTAGTGGTAAACACAGCTAGTAAATTTCTGCTGCTCTTCGTCGTGGTTTCCATAAGCTGCTACATTGGAACCATGCGGGTTAGTGGTAAACACAGCTATTAAATTTCTGCTGCTCTTCGTCGTGGTTTCCATAAGCTGCTACATTGGAACCATGCGGGTTAGTGGTAAACACAGCTATTAAATTTCTGCTGCTCTTTCGTCGTGGTTTCCATAAGCTGCTACATTGGAACCATGCGGGTTAGTGGTAAACACAGCTATTAAATTTCTGCTGCTCTTCGTCGTGGTTTCCATAAGCTGCTACATTGGAACCACGCGGGTTAGTGGTAAACACAGCTATTAAATTTCTGCTGCTCTTCGTCGTGGTTTCCAAAAGCTGCTACATTGGAACCACGCGGGTTAGTGGTAAACACAGCTATTAAATTTCCGCTGCTCTTCGTCGTGGTTTCCATAAGCTGCTACATTGGAACCACGCGGGTTAGTGGTAAACACAGCTAGTAAATTTCCGCTGCTCTTCGTCGTGGTTTCCATAAGCTGCTACATTGGAACCACGCGGGTTAGTGGTAAACACCGCTGTTAAATTTCTGCTGCTCCTTCGTCGTGGTTTCCATAAGCTGCTACATTGGAACCACGCGGGTTAGTGGTAAACACAGCTAGTAAATTTCCGCTGCTCTTCGTCGTGGTTTCCATAAGCTGCTACATTGGAACCATGCGGATTAGTGGTAAACACAGCTAGTAAATTTCTGCTGCTCTTCGTCGTGGTTTCCATAAGCTGCTACATTAGAACCATGCGGAATAGTGGTAAACTCAGCTAGTAAATCTCTGCTGCTCTTCGTAGTGGTTTCCATAAGCTGCTACATTGGAACCATGCGGAATAGTGGTAAACACAGCTAGTAAATCTCTGCTGCGCTTCGTCGTGGTTTCCATAAGCTGCTACATTGGAACCATGCGGAATAGTGGTAAACACAGCTAGTAAATCTCTGCTGCGCTTCGTCGTGGTTTCCATAAGCTGCTACATTGGAACCATGCGGAATAGTGGTAAACACAGCTAGTAAATCTCTGCTGCGCTTCGTCGTGGTTTCCATAAGCTGCTACATTGGAACCATGCGGAATAGTGGTAAACACAGCTAGTAAATCTCTGCTGCTCTTCGTCGTGGTTTCCATAAGCAGCTACATTGGAACCATGCGGAATAGTGGTAAACACAGCTAGTAAATCTTCGTCGTGGTTTCCATAAGCTGCTACATTGGAACCATGCGGGTTAGTGGTAAACACAGCTAGTAAATCTTCGTCGTGGTTTCCATAAGCTGCTACATTGCAACCATGCGGGTTAGTGGTAAACACAGCTAGTAAATCTTCGTTGTGGTTTTCCATAAGCTGCTACATTGGAACCATGCGGGTTAGTGGTAAACACAGCTATTAAATTTCTGCTGCTCTTCGTCGTGGTTTCCATAAGCTGCTACATTGGAACCATGCGGGTTAGTGGTAAACACAGCTAGTAAATTTCTTCTGCTCTTCGTCGTGGTTTCCATAAGCTGCTACATTGGAACCACGCGGGGTTAGTGGTAAACACAGCTATTAAATTTCTGCTGCTCTTCGTCATGGTTTCCATAAGCTGCTACATTGGAACCACGCGGGTTAGTGGTAAACACAGCTAGTAAATTTCTACTGCTCTTCGTCGTGGTTTCCATAAGCTGCTACATTGGAACCACGCGGGTTAGTGGTAAACACCGCTGTTAAATTTCTGCTGCTCTTCGTCGTGGTTTCCATAAGCTGCTACATTGGAACCACGCGGGTTAGTGGTAAACACAGCTAGTAAATTTCTGCTGCTCTTCGTCGTGGTTTCCATAACCTGCTACATTGGAACCATACGGATTAGTGGTAAACACAGCTAGTAAATTTCTGCTGCTCTTCGTCGTGGTTTCCATAAGCTGCTACATTGGAACCATGCGGAATAGTGGTAAACACAGCTAGTAAATCTCTGCTGCTCTTCGTCGTGGTTTCCATAAGCTGCTACATTGGAAACCATGTGGAATAGTGGTAAACACAGCTAGTAAATCTCTGCTGCGCTTCGTCGTGGTTTCCATAAGCTGCTACATTGGAACCATGCGGAATAGTGGTAAACACAGCTAGTAAATCTCTGCTGCGCTTCGTCGTGGTTTCCATAAGCTGCTACATTGGAACCATGCGGAATAGTGGTAAACACAGCTAGTAAATCTCTGCTGCTCTTCGTCGTGGTTTCCATAAGCTGCTACATTGGAACCATGCGGGAATACAGTAGTGGTAAACACAGCTAGTAAATCTTCGTCGTGGTTTCCATAAGCTGCTACATTGGAACCATACTGGTTAGTGGTAAACACAGCTTGTAAATCTTCGTCGTGGTTTCCATAAGCTGCTACATTGGAACCATGCGGGTTAGTGGTAAACACAGCTAGTAAATCTTCGTCGTGGTTTCCATAAGCTGCTACATTGGAACCATGCGGGTTAGTTGTAAACACAGCTATTTAATTTCTGCTGCTCTTCGTTGTGGTTTCCATAAGCTGCTACATTGGAACCATACGGGGTTAGTGGTAAACACAGCTAGTAAATTTCTGCTGCTCTTCGTCGTGGTTTCCATAAGCTGCTACATTGGAAACCATGCGGGGGTTAGTGGTAAACACAGCTAGTAAATTTCTGCTGCTCTTCGTCGTGGTTTCCATTAGCTGCTACATTGGAACCATGCGGGTTAGTGGTAAACACAGATAGTAAATTTCTGCTGCTCTTCGTCGTGGTTTCCATAAGCTGCTACATTGGAACCATGCGGGTTAGTGGTAAACACAGATAGTAAATTTCTGCTGCTCTTCGTCGTGGTTTCCATAAGCTGCTACATTGGAACCATGCGGGTTAGTGGTAAATCACAGATAGTAAATTTTCTGCTGCTCTTCGTCGTGATTTCCATAAGCTGCTACATTGGAACCATGCAGGTTAGTGGTAAACACAAATAGTAAATTTCTGCTGCTCTTCGTCCTGGTTTCCCATAAGCTGCTACATTGGAACCATGCGGGTTAGTGGTAAACACAGATAGTAAATTTTCTGCTGCTCTTCGTCGTGGTTTCCATAAGCTGCTACATTTGAACCATGCGGTTTAGTGGTAAACACAGATAGTAAATTTCTGCTGCTCTTCGTCGTGGTTTCCATAAGCTGCTACATTGGAATCACGCGGGTTAGTGGTAAACACAGATAGTAAATTTCTGCTGCTCTTCGCCGTGGTTTCTATACAGCTGCTACATTGGAACCACTCGGGTTAGTGGTAAACACAGCTAGTAAATTTCTGCTGCTCTTCGTCGTGGTTTCTATAAGCTGCTACATTGGAACCATGCTGATTAGTGGTAAACACAGCTAGTAAATTTCTGCTGCTCTTCGTCGTGGTTTCTATAAGCTGCTACATTGGAACCATGAGGGTTAGTGGTAAACACAGCTAGTAAATTTCTGCTGCTCTTTGTCGTGGTTTCTATAAGCTGCTACATTATAACCATGCGGGGTTAGTGGTAAATACAGCTAGTAAATTTCTGCTGCTCTTTGTCGTGGTTTCTATAAGCTGCTACATTGGAACCATGCGGATTAGTGGTAAACACAGCTAGTAAATTTCTGCTGCTCTTTGCCGTGGTTTCTATAATCTGCTACACTGGAACCGCACTAGTTAGCAGTACACACAGCTAGTAAATATATGCCGCTTGGCCTCGTGGTTTCTACAAGCCTTTAAATTGGAACTGTGCAGGTTAGAAATACACTCTAGTATATTTTTGCAGCTCAGAAATTTTTCCGAGCGGGCAGCGTATGAAGGGGTTCATTGATTTATAATATGCGCGGGTAAGGCATCAAACCGCCAATGTGAAGTGAGCCTTATTCACCTTATCAGATATTATGTAGGACATCAGGGACTTTCTTCTATTTGCCCTGCAAGTTCAGTTCTTAAAAAAGTGTTGAAAGTGACTCCATATATTGTTCACAAAACCAGTGTATTCACTCAGTGGTTGGCTACTCAACAACATTGTGCTAGGCAAAAATTGAAAATAACATATCATGGTATATAATAACATATACTAATATATTGGGAACAAAAAGTGCCATTACCAGATGAATTAGCAGGCAAATTGTTATGCTTTTTTACTAACTTCTAGTGTGAAATTAAAAGGGAATCTTTTTTTTTTCATTCTTGCATGGCATCATACCTTTAATGAAATAGAGACAGGGTAACCTTAAAACTTTAACCATTAGTCGGAAAGGTAATCCAATTTCTTAGTAATGAGTCGTGTAATCTTATGTATGTATGATGATAGTATTGCCCCTTAAAATAACTTTTTTTATGAATCACTGAACAAGTATATCTACATTTCACGAATTTTCATAAACATTTTTGGTTCTATTAAAAGATTCATTAATTTTTATCTATGTCTGTGTACGATTTTCATATACTCCATAATTTTTTTTTTTTCACGTAACCACAGGCTATTCTAAATGTTGGACCACTGCAATGATTTTTGAAATGCCAGGTATTGTTGCGAAAAAAAAAATAATACAAATACAAATCGGGTGAGCGCTGCCCGTGGAAAATATCGAAGCCCACCGAACAATGGTGCCATTAAAATGGTATTTTAAAAAACGTATTGAGGTGGAAAAAAAAATTACATAAATGAAAATGGTCGTATGGTATCCTGCGAATGTGTGCTACTGCTATATTCAATTCATTAGAGTATGTGTGTTTATGAATTATATATTTTGTTGATATCATATTGAGAGTTTTTTGTATTTATTTATGGTTATTTGCTAATTATGAAGTGACCTGTTTTTTATGTATATTGATATCTGGAAGTTTTTTAATGACGTCTCACAACCAAAACACTTTATTTTTTACTAATATATATATATATATAATATATATATATGTATATATATATATTATATATATATTTGGGGGTTATATTTTTATTTTTAAATAGATATTAATTTTTTTGGGGATGGGGATTATTATTATTATTATTATTATTATTATTATTATTATTATTATTATTATTATTATTATTAGCTAAGCTATACCCCTAGTTGGAAAAGCAAGATACTATAAACCCAATGGCTTTAACATGGAAAAATAACCCCCGTGAGGAAAGGAAATAAGGAATTAAATAAACGATATGAGAAATTATGAACAATTATAATAAAATATCTTAAAAACAGTAACAACATCAAAACACATCTTTCACATATGAATTATAAGTCAGCCTGTTCAACATGAAAACATTTGCTGCAAGTTAGAACGTTAGAAGTTCATGTCAATATGTTAAAACTGAAGAATAGATGAAAGCCTAATTGTTATCATTAGAATTTATCAAAATAATTAGTTTTCACCTGATACTTTTTCATTTCATATAATTAGGTGTGTTTTTTTCAGAGAGAGAGAGAGAGAGAGAGAGAGAGAGAGAGAGAGAGAGAATCAAACTTTACTCAGTTACTCTATCCCTCTGTATATACACAGATATGTATGCATATATACAGTATACATATAGTATATATATCTATATATATTTATTTATATATATATATATATATCTATATTAATATATATATATTAATATATATATATATATATATATATAATTAATATAGTATATATATATGTATATATTATATATATGATATATATATATACACATACACATGTATGCATATATATACATACACACATATATACATATATATATATATATATATATAAATACATATATGTATATATACTATATATATATATATATATAAATATATATATACTATATATATATATATAACCGTTATTTGCTCTTAACAATATCTATTCCAAATCCTCGGTATCCTTCGTTTTGCTATTCTTAGATTTATCCATAACCTCCAATTCAGTGACTGTATTCTGTATAATGGAACAAAAAATAGCATTAATCACCTATATTTAAAGATTCCCATGATCAAATTTACCCTTATACAACAACACAGCAACGACAATAACAAAAATAATAGCTACAAAAAAATGCAACCGTTTCTTGTCCACTGCAGGACGAAAGCCTCAGACATGTTGATATTTATTTCTGGGATTTGACCAGTTTTCATAACCACGCTGGATATTGCTAATTGGTGATGGTGTGAGACTTTTATCTGATCGCTCATAGTAAACCAACCTAGTATGGGTGGCCCTGACTATGACAGATTTGCTGATCATTGTGATACACAAACCATTTCCCCACAAAAAATATTATCAATCCTTAACTAACAACTTACTTTTTTATCTTTTATTATAAAATGCAATTTCTTTTCATTAATTTACATTATTTTCGTAATAAAGCTATACCTTTTTATAGTTTATATATGGCATATCTGTTTTGATGTTGCTATCGTTTTTTAAATATTTTGTTGTTAACTTTTTCTCATATAGTTTATTTTTTTCCTTATTTATTATCCCCAATGGGGCTATTTTTCCCTGTTAGAGTCCGTAGGCTTGTAGCATCTTATTTTTCCAACTAGGGTTGTAGCTTGGCTGGTAATAATAATAATAATAATAATAATAATAATAATAATAATAATAATAATAATAATAATAATAATAATAATAATAATAATAATTCTATATCCCTATACAGATTTGAGTTTATAGTTGCTTACAAAATTATAAATCAACTCAATACAAATTAGATCAATCAATAAAAATTTTACAATACACAATAAAGTATACAAACGTCCTTAACTTATAAATACAAACGTAACTTATCTAAGTAATTATAGTTTTTTCCTATTTCGTTTTGCTACACTTCCGTGATGTAACTGTTTAATTATACAATATACAATAAAGTTAATTGTATAAACGTCCTTAACTTATACATACAAACGTTACTTATTTAAGTAATTATAGTTTTTCCAAACTAATTTTGAAACACTCCCAAGATAAGTTTGTTTTTCACTCGGCTCTTAATTCTAACTATAACTTTGCTATTATACAATATACAATAAAGTTTATTGTCCAATCTTCCTTAACTTATAAATACAAACGATACTTATTTAAGTGATTGTAGTTTTTCCTAATTCATTTTGTTACACTACTGTGAGGAGTTTGTTTTTTCACTCTGGCTCCTAACTCTAACTACAACTATGCAATTATACAATATACAATAAAGTTTATTGCACAAACGTCCTTAACTTATAAATACAATTGTTACATATTTAAGAAATTATAGCTTTTGCTAATTCGTTTTGCTACACTCGGGCCCCTTAACTCTAACTATAACTAAGCAATTATACAATATGTAATACAGTTTATTACAAAAACGTCCTTAACTTATAAATACAATCGTTGTATATTTAGGAAATTATAGCCTTCGCTAATTCGTTTTGCTACACTCGGGCTCTTAACGCTAAATATAACTGTGCAATTATACAATATGCAATAAAGTTTATTGTACAAACGTTCTTAACTTATAAATGAAAACGTTACTTATTAAAGTTATCATAGTTTTTCCTAATTCGTTTTGCTACACTAGCGCTCTGAACGGTAATTATAACCGTGCAATTATACAATATACAATAAAGTTTGTTGTACAGACGTTCTTAACTTATAAGGAAAAATGTTACACATTTAAGTAATTATAGTTTTTCCTAAATCGTTTTGCTACACTACCGTGATAAGTTTCCTTTTCACTTATGCACTTAACGCTGACTATGACACCACGCCTGTGCAATTATTCGTGATATCCAGAGGGTATTATAAGGTCACGTAAAGAAAATAATGGCTAAAACTTTAAGAGAAAGTTTCCTCGTCTAATCCTAGGATCACATCCAGACTTCCCTTATCCTCTTAGGGCTTTATTTTTTGAGGGGGTTGGGGGGGGGGGGGAAGGAAGGGGAAGAGATAAAGCCTTACTTCTTGTACAGTATTTGAATAGTTTCTTTATATTCATACGAATTAACCTTTGCTTCTTTATTGATTAAATATTTTAATTGTTAGATTGATCATCAAATAAAGCCTTATTTAGCACTTAGTTTTCGTTCCAGGGATCTTTGAAGCAATTCATTTATATGATATTTATTATCAACCCCTTTTGTCATTCTCTAACTCTCTCTCTCTCTCTCTCTCTCCTCTCATCTCTCTCTCTCTCTCTCTGTCGGTTCGAATTCCTATTGGCTTTGTAAGGCACAAAATCTTTAGACCTTTTCTATCTCTCACACTCTCTGTTCCAATTCATGATGGTTCTATATGTATATACATATATATATACTATATATACTATAATATACAGTATAGTATATATAGATAGATAGATATGTACACATATACTCTCTCTCTCTCTCTCTCTCTCTCTCTCTCTCTCTCTCTGTTGTCTCTATTAGGTGAATACATTACCTTTTCGATAGTACGCTGATTTATGTTTTGAAAAGTGGACGTTGTGTGGTACTAATATTCTTAAGATTCAATTTTTTATTCAATTAATTGGTAATGGTGAACACATCACCAATTGTATACACATATATCGAAGCCTATTCATTCTCAGCATATCGTCTTCCCTCACTCGCTATCAGATATGCAAAAATAGGTTAGATGAAAATTCTAGCACTTGCCATATTCAAGTATAAGTGTTTGTAAAATCAACCCCAACAACACCTTTATGGTAATCCAATAGTTTCCAGACCGGGCACTGTTTTGGAGCAATGGTGAGGCTGGGGTGGGGGGGGGGGGGGGTGGCAGGTACCTTTATTACAAGAGGATTTCCTTGTCAGAGGCATATACCTTTATTTTTATTATAAGAGGAATTTCTAGGTATGTAACAAAATAGTTTTTAAAATATGTATTTTGATTTTGTTTCATGATTTTGATTTATATATTTTTTTTAAATTGTGTAGAAGTTCATATCTATATTTTTTTATACATTTGTTATATTTTTTGTAATAGAATAAATACACAAATAATGTATATGAATAGAATGTAATTGTATTAAAAAAAAAAAAGAAGAGGAATGAACATAACTGAGAATGAATGATATGAAGAAAGGACTTTATAGTTGTTTCAGATGTTTGATTTGTTGGACAGTAACTTAAACGTAAGACAGATAATCAGTGGAAGATGAATATATAAGTGTGATGAAAATTTGTTTCTTCTACAAATTTTCCAAATGAAAAATCAGAGCTACATTTTTAAGAGGATCAAGTTAGAGGAACATTAGATTTTCATTATGATTTTCATCTATTTCGTTTCAAAATTAATAGGACTCTTCACTCTGCCCAAAATACACTTTAAATATATATAAATGGAGGGGCTCACTGTAGAGCACACAACTCCACCAAACAACTTATTTCTCGACCTTTTGCTTGACCTCGACCTTAACCTTTGACTTTAACATGAATTAGTTGGCGTCCATTTTCATGCGCTCAAATATAAACCAATTTTGAAGTCTCTGTGACAACGATATCCAAACTTATGTCTGATTATGTGAGTTGGACATTTTGCTTAACCATGACCTGGACTTTTGAGATTGACCTTCCACAATTTAACCATTCTAGCTTTTTACATAACAGTTAGTCCCAGCAAGTTTCATTACTCTATGATTAAAATTGTGGCCAGGAAGCTGTTCATAAACACACACACACAAACACACAAACAGACAAATAGGGGTGAAAACATAACCTCCTTCCAACCTCGTTTGCAGAGGTAATAAAACTTATATTAGGAAGCTAAAGTTTTCTATTTTCAAAATATTAAAATGAGAAATTTATCTAGAGTTCTTTCAAGATTTAGTATATTCGTTCTTACCATCCACTATTCCCTAGTTATATAGAAATGATAATTTTTATAATAGCAGACTTTTTAAGTATCTTATTTAGTTACTTACATTATAATCACATATGCCATATTCTACCATTCCCAAAATCACTAGTGAAATGCTGGTGTTGGATGCATTACTATTAATTCAAGTAATAATGAATCCTAATAATATCATCATCATCATCATCTCTTACGCCTATTGACGCAAAGGGCCTCCGTTAGATTTCACCAGTCGTCTCTATCTTGAGATTTTAATTTAATACTTCTCCATTCACCATCTCCTACTTAACGCTTCATAGTCCTCATCCATGTAGGCCTGGGTCTTCCATATCTACTTGTGCCTTGTGGAGCCCAGCCAAAGGTGTGGTGAACTAATCTTTCTAGGGGAGTGCGAAGAGCATGCCTAAACCATCTCCATCTACTCCTCATCATGATCTCATCCACATATAGCAATCGAGTAATCTCTCTTATAGTTTCATTTCTAATCCTGTCCTGCCATTTAACTCCCAATATCCTTTTTCAGGGCTTCGTTCTCAAATCTACTAAATATATTGAAGACTCATAGACTCATATACAGTCTGATTTTTATATATTTTCACGTTATCAATAAACTAAATATAGTTCTCATACTCTTCATTATTGAAATGTAAAGGGCACAAAATTGCTTTGAGTTCTGTCATTATTTCACCCGGATTTTAGTTTGGAATTTAGACATTTCAACTGAATTTATTTATCCAAACTAAAATGAATTTCAGTCCTTCCCCTACAATTTCAAATTCCCAGGTGATATTACGAAATCATAAACATTAATTTCTAATCTTGTATTCAAGACTATTGTTCCTTGAGCATGCAGAGAACCCAACTTTCTTGTAATCTTGGACATTTGATTTAGTAAAATGTAATTTTGCTCAAAACTAGTTTAGTTTCCGGAATAATACATTTTTATTGACGTACATATTATATTTCAAAATAATTCTTACTTCAATTATATTGAATTCACATTCAATATAAATTCAAATTAAGTCGTGTTTGCAAATGATTAATAGCTCTCATAGCTTCTGTTGGGTATCTTCTGGACTGGGGTTCGAGACTTGATCAAACTCGAAAGTTTCTTGTAGTGTCTGCAACCTCACCATCCTTGTGAGCTTGGGAGCCTATAGGTGTACCTGCTGAGTCATTGCCTGGCCCTCCCTGGTCTAGCTTGAGTGGAGAGGGGCTTGGACACTGATCATATGTATATATGGTCAGTCTCTAGGGCAATGTCACTGTACCTTGCCTCTGCCCTTCATTAGTGACCTTTAACCTATAAACCTTTAGACTCTTTAGCTATGGTAAGCAGCTCTCCTAGAAGGTCACTCCAAAATCACACACTAATTCTCTTGTCTTGGGTAATGCCATAGCTCTGTACCATGGTCTTTTCCTGCCTTTGGGTAGAGTTCTTTTGCTTGGGGGTACACTTACCACACTTCTCTATCTGTTTCCCCATTTCCCTGTTTCTCTGGTCTATTTTCTCTGACGGAGTCCTTGGGCTTATGGCACCCTGCTCTTCTAACTAGGGTTGCAGTTTAGCTAATAATAATAATAATAATGATATAATAAAAATAGTAGTAGTAGTAGTAGTTGTAGTAGTAGTAGTAGTAGTAGTAGTAGTAGTAGTAATAATAATAATATCAACAACAACAACAATAATGATGATACTACTACTACTACTACTACTACTACTACTACTACTACTACTACTAATAATAATAATAATAATAATAATAATGACTCTTACTATTAATCTCGTCCAATAACCAGAGGATCATTACACAAACTAAGCTTCCCCCATTTGCAGTTATTAGAAATCCTATCTGGTTTTCAAATGACGATATTAAAATCTTCGTGAGTAAATAAAAATCTTTTCAATTTCTTTCTAATGAAATACGGAGGATTTTGAAATCATTGAAAGAAATTTATTCAATTTTTTGTTGATTTAAGATGTTCCCTGAGGATACTTTTGTGGTGTAAGCATATTTCAATTTGATAATGTTATTAATCTGAATTATTATTATTATTATTATTATTATTATTATTATTATTATTATTATTATTATTATTATTATTATTATTATTATTATTATTATTATTATTATTATTACTAGCTAATCTACAATCTCATTTGGAAAAGCAGTATCCTATAAGCCTAAGGGTTCCAACGTAAAAATAGCTTAGTGAGGTAAGGAAACAAAGAAATAAATAAAGTATAAGAAAGGTAATGAAAAGGTAAAATAAAATATTTTAAAAACAGTAACAACATTAAGGTAGATCTTTCATATATGAACTATAAAAACTACACAAATATCAAGAGGGGGAGATATAATATACACTATATATCAGGCCACAGTATACCCTCAAGCTAGAGGGTTAACAAGACGAGCTAAACTATGATAATTCATCTTATTTTTTCTCTAAATTAATAAGTTATACTTTGGTCTTTATACAACGCTATAGTTCTTCAACTAATTTAATCTCCGTAAATGTCAAAAGGTCCAGTAATCTAAAATAT
>NC_090751.1:97577415-97579915 GCF_036898095.1 Palaemon carinicauda | reverse complement strand
TTTATAGTCCTCAGCCATGTGGAGCCTTGTTGGCACAGTTGAAAGTTAGTTTTGTTATCAAATAATTTAAAATATAAAATACTTGAAAATATGTTATGGAAACGATTCAATTGGTATCATACTAATCTCTCTTTAGTCTTCTAATGATTGCTTTAGGTGAAGTAATTTTGCTATGTATGAAATATTTTATTTTCAGCAAAATTGGCTGTTATCACAACGATATGATTTACAATAAAATTCAGTCTTCTAATGTTTTAGTTAAAGTAATTTTGCTATGCAAGACTTCGTAAATACTTAATTCACATTTTCCAAAGATATCTTATTTCCATTATAATTACCTGTTATCAAAATTATGTAATTGATAAAAGATTTTCATTTCTTCAGTCTTCTAATAAATTGTTTTAGTCGGGAGGAAGGACGCTGGTGACTGGTACAACACATGAACATACGCTACCGGGGCCTAAGCGATGTCAGGCAGGGCAGTCGATCGGGACTACGGTCTACCCAAAAGCCAATGCAAAGTCCTTCAAAAAGAAGGCAACATTGCTTACCCCATACAACAAATGGGAAAAAACACGTTAAGAGGAGACTCTTTAGCTATAGTAAGCAGCTCTTCTAGGAGAAGGACACTCCAAAATCAAACCATTATCCTCTAGTCTTGGGTAGTGCCATAGCCTCTGTACCATGGTCTTCCACTGTCTTAGGTTAGAGTTCTTTTGCTTGAGGGTACACTCGGGCAAACTCTTCCATCTTTTTTTCTCTTCCCCTTGTTTTGTTAAAGTTTTTTTATAATTTATATAGATCTTTATTTTATGTTATTGTTCTTAAAATATATTATTTTTCCTTGTATCCCTTCCCCACTGGGCTATTTTCCTTGTTGGAGCCCCTGGGCTTATAGCAACCTGCTTTCCCAACTAGGGTTGTAGCTTAGCAAGTAATAATAATAATAATAATAATAATAATAATAATAATAATAATAATAATAATAATAATAATAATAATAATAATAATAATAATAGAAGAAGAATAAAAAAAGTTGTGTATGTATGTTCACGCGAGTCTGTGCGTCTGTGGTTTTAAGTTTTTTCCTGAAACAGTTCGTGTTTATATATATCCATTGGGTTTCATATTCCTCTTTTAGTAATGCCAATACCTCCACCACCAGATGTAGCAGTAATCAAACTGACACCTTCCTTCGTAACAAGGATAAATAAGTTCGACATTCCCATCTATTCCCGTCTCTGCTCTACTGTGAAGTAATTGCCATTTCTATCTTATTCCAGTAACTCAAGGGTCCCATCATTAGCATAAGATCCAACCCCATTATGGAAAATTATTTTTGAATACTTCGAAGTCTAACAAACAAGGCTACATTTTCTTCTCCTATTAGCATAAGGAGTTGGTTGTCACTCCTTGTCTCACGACAACTTTATAGAAGATATGTCCTCTGAGAGATTTATTGTTTCATATTAAGGGGGCTCATTCGAAATACTATAGCTTAAGTTTTTGTATGGATCTCAGATGGATAGGAAAAAAGGTAGCTAGATACCACTGATGCAAACTTGATGCAAATATACAACAATAACAACAACAGCAAAGGCAGCTATTTCTAGTCCATTGCAGGACAATGGCCTCAGATATGTCGAAACCAATACTTAAGGTAATATGTATCCAATAACAAATATATATATATATATATATATATATATATATATATATATATATATATATATATATATATATATATATATATTTATATATATATATATATATATATATATATATATATATATATATATATATATATATATATATATATATATATATATATGTATATATATATTTCATTTGTACATTTCATATATACATATATATATATATGTATATATACATATATATATATATATATATATATATATATATATATATATATATATATATATATATTCATATGTGTGTGTGTTTGTGTGTTCGTTTATAAACATGAATGAAGATTTATTTGAATAAATGTTTGTGTGTACTCCAATAAATCTGGAGAGAATCTATGTCAGCCCAGTTTTGCTGAATCTTTTAGTTTATGAATTTTGGAAAATTTATGGATGCCGTCTTCAGAGTAAAATTCAGAAAAAGATAAATGGTTTTGCTGGTGATCCAGATGTCAGGCCCTGGAAAAATAACTTGCGTTTATTGACGCGTTCTAGATTGTTAGGGAAAATATAATTGATGAATATAATTTCGTTTCCATGTGAAGGTTTTAGGGAGAATTTTGTTAGTTGGGTGTTATATTTTCTATTACTTGTTATGTGAAATTGTATGATCTTTGTTATGGTTATGTAATACATTTCCTATATAAAATACTCGATTGATTTTATATTAGAGTATGTAACTCTATAGATGTATTGTTAGAAGCAATGAAATTGTTATTTTAATAGCAAAAGCAAATATAATCAAACACACAAACATATGGTGAAACATAACATCCTTCCTACTCCGTTGACGG
>NC_090751.1:97537151-97539651 GCF_036898095.1 Palaemon carinicauda | reverse complement strand
AAAATTCGTTTCGACATCCGAACATTTTCTACATCCGAAGTTGGTTCTGGAACGGAGTAAATTCGTATGTAGAGGTTCCACTGTATACCCTGTTTCCTTCAATTCTAATCAGGCAAAACTTCTTAATAGATAGAAAGATTCTAAGTATATTCATAGCTTTTTTTTCTCTGTTTTTTCTTATTTCACCATTCGAGTTTTTATCATGTTTGCTAAAACAGATAATTTGTTCAAGTGTAATTCATCCCTATAGCTTACGTATTCAATTTCAAGTTTGTTCAAATTGAAATTTACAATCATTTCCAGTTTAATTCAATATGCCTTTTAGCTAAACAAGTAATTGATGCCAAATGTCTGACTGAATAAAAATTAGGTTTTGAAATATAATAATATCATCTGTTTTTGGATAAGTAGTATCATATATTCAGAGAGGTTTATCAAACGATATCTAGAAATAAGTTAATATACAGAATTCCTAACACAATAACCTGCTTCATCTGTAGAAGGGAGATCCATAGACAAAAAAATGGCTTTATGGAATACAAATACAAATTAGGGAGACTCTGAAATTGAGAACTTTACCATATTAGACCAGCAAGCACTCCATCAACTTGCAAACACAAACAGAAAGTTGGAAACAAAAGCCAAAGCTTAAACAAATTACAGGGTAAATATTACACAAGAAAACAGGCAAGTTTGAAGAGTGTCATTATGTATTTATACAGAGAAGCCTAATTTCAGAGCCTCGTGCAAAAAGGAGAAATATGGACATTATGTTTCTGATGTAACGTGAGAAGGAAGAAAGATACTTTTTCTTCTTCCTCAAAATTATCCCTAGATTAAAGGGTCGGTTGCCTGATGAGCCCTCTTGAATGCCTTGTATCAAAAGCATCCTCTTCCAACAAACCTCCTCTCTCCATATAATCCTTCACCTTATCTTGCCATCTAATTCTATTTATTTCCCATCGTTATCCCTAGATTAAGGGATCGGTTGCCTGATGCGCCTTCTCCAATTTTTTCTATCAAAGGCATCCTCTTCCAGCAAACCTTTCCTCTCCATATCACCCTTCATCTTATCTCACCATCTAATTCTTCTTCTTTCCTACCGTTATCCCTACATTAAGGAGTCGGTTGCCTGATGAGCCCTCTCCAGTGTCTTCTATCAAAGCCATCCTCTCCCACTAAACCTCTTCTCTCCATACCATCCTTCACCTTATCTCACCATCTAATTCTTCTTCTTCCCCACAGCTATCCCTACATTAAGGGGTCGGTTGCCTGATGAGCCCTCTTCAATGTCTTCTATCAAAGGCATCCTCTCCCACTAAACCTCTTCTCTCCATACCATCCTTCACCTTATCTCGCCATCTACTTCTTCTTTCTCACCATTATGCCTACATTAAGGGGTCGGCTGCCTGATGCGCCCTATCCAATGCTTTCTATCAAAGGCATCCACTTCCAGCAAACCTTTCCTCTCTACTGTATATCAGTCACATCAGAGAACTCTGAAAACTATAACAAATTGCTACCTTAATGAGAACTAACTGCGTAATTAAATATCTCCCAAAACAAAACAAAAATAGTAAAATATTTACCAACAAATGTGAATGAATTTATTTTCAACTGACCTTTATTTCCCAAATTACCTGTAAGCTTTATATAATGTCTCCCAAGCCCTCGATATCTGGAAAACGAGTTCTAATTCCAATAATCATCTCAGTAATTGATCCCATTTAAACTTTAATGCAAGGATTTTTAGGGTCAAGGCCCTTTCCTACCGTAATGTTAATCTGGTTGGTACAGCAGTCGTATATTGCATAGGTTTAGAGATTATTTATAACATCCGTCAACGAAGTTAGTAGGAGGTTATGTTTAACCCTGTTTGGGTGTTTGTGTGTGTGTATTGGTTTGTGAACATCTTCCTGGCCACAATTCTCATTGTAGAGTAATAAAACTCGCAGGGATTAACTATTATGTAAAAAGTTGAAAATGATTCAATTTTGGAAGGCCAAGGTAGAAGTCACGGTCAAGCAAAATGTCCATTTCACGTAACCAGCCATAAGTTTGGACATCGTTGTCACAGAGACTTTAAACTTGGTTCATATTTCAGTGTATGAAAATCCACGCCAATTACTGCATGTTAAGGTCAAAGGTCAAGGTCAAGGTCGAGCAAAAAGTCGAAAAATAAATTTCCGCGGCGGAGGTCTGCGCTCTACTGAGTTCCCATCTATTTTCCATTTCATTCTCCTGATTCATAAATTTATATTCCTTACATACATATTAATATAATTATTGATACCATTAGTTTTACCTGTGGACCTGGAGTTAGCTACTATTATCATTACCAGTAAACACCACCCGTCATAAATGACGGCTAAATATTTATATAGATATGCACACACATATGCACACACAGATTCAACACTACCCACCTCTCTCTCCCTTCTCCTTTACTCGCAATCCACCCTACCGGAGGAACGATGAGAGACCGAGTAGTTACACGTTT
>NC_090751.1:97524651-97532151 GCF_036898095.1 Palaemon carinicauda | reverse complement strand
ACTTTAATGAGATACCAAGGTATCAAGTCATAAAAAATCTGTATTACAAATCAATCACATTAGCGTTAGAAACGCTTGGCACACATGTCTGAACTTATGCAAGGTTCACCTTTGAAAGAAGGAACAGTCTATATGGGCACTTGGTGCCCTTATTTAGTTTGTAGTACAGTATGTACCTACACACTCACCCTGGACTTAATCGTCCCAATTAAGACCACTGTTCCTCGCAGAGTTAAACAGTAGGGTTAACTACACGACCCACTGCTACCACAGATCTCTTAAGTTCCTCTACTTGCTTCGCATAGTGGCGAAAGAACACCCTGGAAGACTTCCAGCCCGTGTATGAACGGAGATGTTCAAAATCCATACAATTAAAGAAATTTAGGGATGAGGCAACTTTCCTCGGATCGTGACCTGCGGGTGTACTGTCAGGATCAGCTCTGCGAATAAAATATGTCATTTTCGCTCTGAGTTGATTCAGAGATAAATTTGAGCCTGATGTTTCTCCCCTGAATAGTTGACTACCCTTGAAGTCTGAAGTTCTACGAAGATAGACCTTTAGGCATTCTACTGGACATAGAGATGCATCTTCTTTCAGAGGGCAGATTCTCCAGGGACCCCACCTGTTGGTGGGTAACTCATTCTTGGCGAGAAACGTAGGATCCGGAAACAGGTTCAGCTCCCCCCCATCCAGGAACTGAACACGACCTGCCTCTCTCGAGAGGGCTACGATCTCACTAACCCTGGCCCCGGACGCGAGTGCAAATAGGAAAATAACTTTTTGCGTCAAATCCTTTAACGCACATTCTTCATTGCTCAACAAGGAGGCGAAATGAAGAACTTTGTCTAAAGACCATGAGATGGGCTTTGGAGGTGCTGAAGGTCTGAGCCTAGCGCAGGCTTTCGGAACTTTATTAAAGATCTCGTTACCTAGGTCGATCTGGAAGGCAAATAAAATGGGTCTCATCAAAGCCGATTTACACACTGAAATCGTGTTAGCTGCCAATCCTTGGCCATGGAGGTGGATGAAGAAAGATAAGCAGAAATCTGTTGAGATCTCCTGCGGATTCTTTGCCTTTACAAAGGCCACCCATTTTCTCCAAGATGACTCATATTGCCTTCTAGTCGATTTGCACTTGTATTCCTCTAGGAAGTCTATGCTGGCTTTCGAAATCCCGAAGCGCTTTCTCACCGCTAGGGCGAGAAAATCATGAGCTGCAGGGTCTGGGTTTTCTGTAATGAAGCGCAGACAGTCGACTTCTGGACTCGCTGGGTCAGAACTGGATGTGGTAGCGGCACGAACTTCATCTGTAGTTCCAACCACATACTGTTCGCCCACTTGTGGGCCACTATTGCCGCTACCCCCTTGAAGGATCTCAGTTTGTTGAGGACCCTCAACAGAAGGTTGTGAGGAGGGAACAGATAAATCCTGGACCATCTGTTCCAGTCGAGGGACATTGCGTCCACTGCTTCCGCTAAGGGGTCCTCGTACGGGGACACGTACAGGGGCAACTTCTTGTTGTCTTTCGTCGCAAAGATGTCTATTTGCAGTTCTGGGACTTGATTCAGAATGAAGGAAAATGATCCTGCGTCTAAGGACCATTCCGACTCTATCGGTGTGAACCTGGATAGAGCGTCCGCTGTCACATTGCGGACTCCTTGAAGGTGAACTGCCGACAGGTACCACTTCTTCTTTTCCGCCAATCGGAAAATGGCTAACATCACTTGGTTGAGAGGTGGTGACCTCGACCCTTGTCGATTCAAGCATCTCACAACCACCTCGCTGTCTGTCACCAATCTTATGTGGATCGAGTGACGCGGGGAGACTTTCTTTAAGGTAAGGAGCACTGCCATAGCTTCTAGAAAGTTTATATGAAAGGTCCTGAATAGCTTGGACCAAGTCCCCTGGACTTTTTTCCGATGAGAGTGACCTCCCCATCCCTCCTTTGAGGCGTCTGAGTGAATCGTCATCGACGGGGGAGGTGGCTGAAGAAGAACCGACTTCTTTAGATGTCTGGCTTGGGACCAAGGTCTGAGAAGAGTACGTAGCCGAGGCGGCACTGGTCTTCTCAGGTCTCTTCGCGCGTTTGATGCATACCTTCTCCAAACTCCGGTTGCATCCTTTAGCTGTGCTCTTAGCACTGGGTCTGTCACTGAAGCAAACTGGAGAGAGCCTAGTACCCTCTCCTGTTCGCGTCTTGATATCCTTTCGGAATCTAGAAGTCTCTTGACAGAGCCCGCTATCTCCTTCCTTTTCTTCATTGGGATGGAGAAACTGTGTGACAAAAGGTCCCAGTGGATTCCTAGCCACTGGAACTTTTGGGATGGAGAAAGTCGAGACTTTTTCTTGTTGATCTTGAAGCCTAGGTACTCTAGGAACTGGATCACCTGACTGGAAGCTTGCAAGCATTCGGTCTCGGATGCTGCCCACACCAGCCAGTCGTCCAGGTAGGCTACTACCTGAATTCCCTTTAGGCGTAATTGTTTGAGAGCTGCGCTCGCAAGCTTCGTGAAAATCCTTGGGGCTATGTTTAGCCCGAATGGCATGGCTCTGAAGGCGTACAGTTTCCGTTGTAGCCTGAACCCTAGGTAGGGGGAGAGTCGACGGCTGATTGGAATGTGCCAATAGGCGTCTGACAAGTCTATAGAGACTGAGTATGCCCTCTTGGGCAGTAAGGTCCTTATGTGTTGCAGTGTTAGCATCTTGAATTTGCAATTCACTATGAACTTGTTGAGTGGTGACAAGTCCAGAATGACTCTGAGCTTTTCCGAGTCTTTCTTGGGAACACAAAACAGCCTCCCTTGGAATTTGATGGACTTCACCTTTCGGATCACATTTTTCTCCAACAGTTCTTGAACGTACTCCTCCAAAATGGGGGTGGAGTGTTGGAAAAACCGAAGGCATGGGGGTGGAGTGCTGTACCAGCTCCAACCCAGTCCATTCTTGAGTAGGCTTTGGGCCCAGGGATCGAAGGTCCAGCGATCCCAAAATTTCATCAGTCTCCCTCCTACCGGTATCATTTCACTTGGACTGCCGTCCTGAGGTCTTGCCTCCCTGACCACGACCACCTCTGAATCCCCTTCCCCTTGAGGGGCGCCTAGACGAGCCTCTGGCTGCTCCTCTAGGTTTTGCACGAAAGGAAGAAGACTGTCCTTCGAACGTTGGGGCGAATGTGGTTGACTGACCTGGCACAGCCTGGGGTACCCACTGAAAGGCAGTCGGGGTTTGTGCCACCATCTGGGGCACTGGAGGCAAAGGCAATTGCAGTTGCTGTTGCTGTCTATAAGGCTTGGCTGGCCGAAATGGTAGCCTAGTCTTCATATTCTTCCTCTTTGGTTGAGGACCCTCATCCGGGGAAGATTTTCTTTTGATAGCCAGGCCCCACTTCTGGAGAAGATTTCTATTCTCCACGGCGGCCTTATCAACAACCTCTTCGACCACATCGGTAGGGAAAAGGTCTTTTCCCCAAATGTTGGAGGAGATTAACTTCCTTGGCTCGTGTCTCACCGAAGCCCCGGTGAACACGAACTCCCTGCAAGCTCTCCTTGCCTTGACGAAGCTATAAAGGTCCTTCGTCACTGTGGCTAAGTGAGACTTAGCCACTACCATGAACATTTCATGGACCTTGGGGTCACTTGCCATCGTCTCGAGAGTAGTCTGATGAGACATTGAGGCAGCCAGTCTTTCTTTTGTCTCGAACTCTCTTCGTAAAAGAGATTCGGACAGCTTGGGGAGGTCCTCGCCGATTTGCCGTCCAGCAATATCAGCCTCCAACTTTCCCACTGAGAATGTCAGATGGACATCCTTCCAGTCTTTGTGGTCCATAGGTAGAGCCAGCGACAAGGGTTTACACTCCTCCAGGGAGGGGCAAGGCTTGCCGGCCTCGACTGCCTTTAGGACAGCCGCAAACCCTTTCTGTAAAAAGGGGAAGGCTCTATCAGGAGAGGACACAAACGAAGGGAGCTTCTTGCTCAATGCAGCTACCTTCGAATTCGAGAAGCCCCTCTCTTTCATCGAGGATGAGAGTAGGGCTTGAGCCTTAGCGTGGTCCATAACAATGACCTCCTTCGGCTCTGTCTCCTCCCTTGAAGCTGGTTCTTTTCTCAGCCGGACATAGCAGTCCGGATATGATGCCTTGCTGGGCCAGAATTCTACCTCCTCTAGGGGAACTGAACCCAGCTTATCCGAGATGACGATCTTTCCAGTCGTCATCGGCATGTGCTCAGCATACCTCCATGGGTTAGCATCTGAGCATATGGGAAGGTCTTTCACATTGAGCCTTTTCCGGGGCCCATGTGATTCTGCCAGGGACTGCATACGCAGTTCCATTGCAGCCGCCTTCTCCTGATTCTCCTTCTGCATTTGTTGGATCATTCCAACAATCGAAGAGAGGGCCTGTCCCAGTTCTACTGGGAGGCCAGCCGATGTTGAGGGGATAGGCTCCGGCATCTGAACCGGAGTAGCCGACACCTCGTCGACCTCATCCTCTACGACATCCGGGGTTTGAACTTGATCCTGACCTTCTACCAGGAGGTCTTCTTCCAAACGTTCGTCCAGGTCAGACATCCTGTCACACAACTGGATGTCTTGCATCGCATCTGCGACTTCCTCGTCCACCTGGACTTGATCTTGAAGGATCTCCTCTTGAGGCTGGGGAATCACTGCCTCAGCTGATGCCTGGGGAAAAAGATACGCCCTCATCTTCTCACTTGGAAGATAAGGGCCAGAGGTGTTCTTCTTGAAGCCCCTTACCCAAGTACGAAGCTTTTCCCTAGCTATATCCCTTGATTCTGCCGTTCTAGGGGAATCAAAAGCCTCAGTAATCAGGTTAGTGCATACAGTACATACCTGAGGGTCCCAATACTGGAGATCATCCTTGGAGACAGCGCATGCTGCGTGTCTCCTACAACACTCATGTCCGCAGAGGTTCTTGCTGCGGACATTGCAGAAAACATTTCCGCACTTCGGAGGGTCCTCCTGTAAGGAGAAGAAATTTCCATGAGTATCAAGTGAACTATGTATCACTGGATATGCATAGTATAGCATAACAATTCATAAATGAAAGACACACACTTGTGTTTCCCTCACAACCCATTGTTGCAGCCTTCCAGATAATAAAATCAAAATGGTTTATCTCTACTAGAGTAACCAATGCAAGGTTTCCAGAGGAAACAGGTGGAGCTCACACCTAGGCAATGTTTTTAAAATCCTGGATAATAGACGGGGAAGAACTCTGCTTCCTGTCTGAGGGCAATAGCAAAGGGCTGTGTAAGAAAACACAATAGTGTTAGAAGATACAGTGCTGTACCTAAACTTTTACTATAGTTTTCTTCTTACTGTATATGCTATACAGAAGAATACTAGTACAGTATAGGAGGATGTGTGCCGGCCTGCCTTTGCCGGCCGGCACACACCACAATTAGCTTTAAAGTATACTACTTAACAGCTATAGGGCGGCAGCCCTCTGGTTCAAATGCCTGTGCCGGCGGCAGCAGCTGCCGGCCAGCAACAGCCAGTGTTGGCCGGCAATGATTGCCGGCCAGCAACTACACAAGGTAGTACCCAGCTGCCGGCCACACTCTTGGTGACCGGCAGACAAGGACTGACATAAGCCGGCCGGCAAAGGTACAAGACCGATGCCAGCCGGCAGCAAAAGAACCAGAAGACTACACCTGCCCGGCTGCCGGCCTCATAGGCCGGCAGCCGGGACAGGTACAGCACTAGAAGAAAATAGAATGGATGCTGGGATAAGAGTGTACACAACCCCCCCAAGCCCGGCAACCGAAAGAGTGCATATAAGGAAGGGGAGAAACTTAATTCAGGCTTCCTTGACCAATGCCGTCCGGCTCTGCCGGCAGGCATGGATGAGGGACCAAGAGAGGTCCGGGCAGCACTCGAAAACATAAGACCCTTGCCGTCCAGCATCTCTGCCGGCCGGCAATGGGCTTAGTCAATCCATATCCCAACCTATACTAGGTCCAGAAGTAGAATGACATACGGTACAGTAATACCCCTGCCGGCCAGCTCTGCCGGCCGGCAAGGTACAGTACAGTAATGGCTAGGCCATTACGGAGATAGAGGGGGAAGGGACAAGAGGGTCCTGCCAACCTTGCTTTAGTGACAGATCACCCGCAGCCAAGAACTTTGTCTTAGCCTAAGGGAGATCTAAGGGAAAGGGCCAGCGCAGTAGTATAATACCTGCCAGCTTCCAGAGCACCAAAGCAAGGAAGGCGTTGCTACTCCCAAGGGAAGATTTATCCTCCCCGAGAACAGCAACAGGACTTAATCTGGTCGATCACACAAGAAGGAATCATAACTACAGAAACCTTCGATAGTGACCTAAGGGAGCTCAGCTCCCTTTGTAAGTGTTAGGTCAGCGAGGGAGACTCTGCCCCAAGCCAAACAACACGGACTCAGACTAAAAACTCTGTTGTTCTGTCCCTCTTTGAACCAGACTCTGCTGGAACAGGAAGGTACAGTAACACCCTAGTATAGTTTTATCGAAAATAAATTCGGAAAAAAACCACTTAGGGATAAGCCCAAGGCTTAAACAGAGGGAAAGGGATTGAATACCTTCTCCGAAGAAAAGAAAGCAACCGGGGAGTATAATAAAGTATACTAAGGCTCCATAAGCAATTAGCCTAGGCACCAAGAGAATCGATTACCTAATTCACCGAAACTCTCACGTATACAATCTTGGAAATATTCCACACAGTCTAAAATGTATAAAATATAGCCTAAAGCTTCAATAAAATTTTAATTACACTCGGAAAAACCAAAATCATGCATTAAGTACTAGGACCAAACGACTAGGCTACATGGCCTAGCGTAGGCCAGAATGGCGAATACTTCGCCAAATAATACTAAGCACGAAAGGAAATCCTATGTAAAGCTAAATAGCTAAATTTTATTAAGCAAAACAACCAGGAATGTCACTCTGACTAACTAATTTATACCTAGCGAGTGACAGTGTCCAGGACAACTCTGGTAGGCTACGGCTCTTGTATCAAAGATTAATCCTATTAATCACTCAAAATTTTTCCAAGAGCCTACATTTATACATAACAGACACTATACTCAACTTATCCGAGGCCAACGAAGACGAAGAAGCCATGAAAAGCTGAATAAATCCAAGATTTGCGAGATAAACAGGAAAAAACACCGAGTTGTTAAGCTACGCAAAAAGGAATACAGATGGCGCCAGGATTGGCGCCAGGCACGCATACGAATCGGGGGATAGGGAAGCCTTGGGAGCGGCTCCCCTTTTTCTTTCCCGAATTCGTATCTCGTCAATCTCCCTCCTACGAGACGAATCTCTGTTCAGGTCGTAGATTGCCATGTGACGTGTCTAGAATACGTCCTCTGATATGTCGCGATATCCCTTTCACGAGGGATACTCGCTCCAGGAGTTAGAATTCTGGTACCTTAAGGTAAATTCTCTGGGAATATCGCCGTAGTTGTAATATACCTTAGGAAGCTACCCTATAGGAACTTCCATC
>NC_090751.1:97459553-97524151 GCF_036898095.1 Palaemon carinicauda | reverse complement strand
AGTTGTACCTCCCAAGCCTCAGTATTAGGTCACATGGTGCAATTTCACGAAGAAAAATATGCAGAAACTCAAGAATCACCATCATGAATGGCAGAGGCAAGGGACAGTGACATTGTCCTATCAAACAGGACAGTGCCCTAGAGAATGACCATATATATATATATATATATATATATATATATATATATATATATATGATCAGCGCCCAAGGAGGACCAGGCAATGACTGCTGCTGACTCAAGAGAGACCCCATTCTTAGCTCACAAGGATGGTGAAGTTGCAGCAATCAAAGGAACTAACGAGTTTGAGCGGGACTCTAGCCCCAGTCTGGCGTTCACCAGTCAGGGATGTTATCGCAAAAATCTAATTCACCTATGAACTTTTACCAAGCGTCTCAACAGAAGAAACGAGTATTTATCCAATTGCAAAATAGCATATCTGTTGTGTGTCTGTGTGAGATTAATTGTGAATAAAGACCTGAAACACAGAAACCGATAAAGAAACAGACAGAATAGACCTAGGTGAAAAGTTCTCCTGACACTGGAACCCTCCTGGAAAGTTTTCCTGGCACTGGAGCCCTCCTGGAAAGTTCTCCTGACACTGAACCCCTCCTGGAAAGTTCTCCTGGCACTGGAGCATACCTGGAAAGTTTTCCTGGGACTGGAGTCTCCTGGAAAGTTCTCCTAGCACTGGAGCATTCCTGGAAAGTGCTCCTGGCACTGGAGCCCTCCTGTAAAGTTCTCTTAGCACTGAATCCCTCCTGGAAAGTTCTCCTGGCACTGGAACCCTCCTGGAAAGTTCTCCTCACACTGGAGCCCTCCTATAAGGTTTTCCTGGCACTGGGAGCCCTCCTGGAAAGTTCTCCGGGCACTGGAGCCCTTTGGGAAAGTTTTCCTGACACTGGTGCCCTCCTGGAAAGGTCTCCTAGCACTGGAGTCAAGAAAAGACCTGTTGTCAAACCTGAGAAAAGGTTACATTTCGGCTTATTTCAATTATTTTAGAGGGCCTAATAAATATTTATTTATATATATTTTTTTTTAATGTAGAGGCAATGATTGGAAGTTATATAACATAATATACAATGTTATTTCCAGCTTTATCTATTACAAAGTGTTCATGATTCTTCTCTCTCTCTCTCTCTCTCTCTCTCTCTCTCTCTCTCTCTCTCTCTCTCTCTCTCTCTCTCTCTCTCTCTTTTCACATTAACTCTTTGAGTGCCATTGAACGTACTTTACGTTCACTATTTCTACTCGCATCAGGAATGATGGCCTGGTCCACGAAGTGTTAATTTACTCTATATCAGCCATTGCCTGGCGCTCCTACACCCTAGCTTCATGGATAGGGGCTTTGACACTGATCATGTGTATATATATAGCTAGTCTCTATGACATTGCAATGTCCCTTATCTCTGCCATTCATGACATGAGTGACCTGAAAACTTGTGCAGACTTTTCAAGTGCAAGATGGCTTGTATCCATCTTGTCTCCATCATGTCTCCATATTGTCACGTCTGTACTCTCAACGCATTCATCCGCAGCATCCGTGCGCAGGTGTAATAGGGGTTTAAGGCTTCGTTTGTCGGGAGATTTCTTTAAAAGAACTTTTATTAACAGAGGTTATAGAACTTAGTTCGCCAGCTTGATTAATTCTCTATTGAGGAATTTTTCTTAATATTTCATGTGGTAATGATAACAAATGATCCAATCTTGCCTCAGCAATAGCTCACATAACAAACGCACAAATACAATAACAGAATGAGCTCCTGTGATATCACTAACTCAATTTAGCGATTGATTCAGTGATATAAAGCCAAAGGTAATGATGTATACCCTTAGTGCAGGTGATATCCCCTGAAAATAGAGGCTGGCATATATAAAATGTACGTAAACAGAGTCATAATATAAGAATAAACTGTTAAAAAGGAAAAATATTTCTCTCTCTCTCTCTCTCTCTCTCTCTCTCTCTCTCTCTCTCTCTCTCTCTCTCTCTCTCTCTCTCTTTCTGTAAGTTTCAAATATCTCAAAATGTAAACAAATAACGCTTTCTTGGATGATTTTATTTCATTAATTCAAAATAAATGAAACCCTTAAACCAGGATTTTGATTTTAAAGAACAAACAACACTGGGTTAAAATCGGTCTGAAAAAATGTTAAACTTTCTTCAACTAATTATCAAGGGAAACATAAATTCGATTAACATTTCATTATGATAAGTTATGATTTAAAAATGCCTAATAAGAAAGAATGAATAAAACTTTTATGAAATTTATATAAATTATTGTTTTTGAGTTAAGAGAGATTACTCGAGTGCCATATGTGAATGAGATCATGATGAGGGGTAGATGGAGATGGTTTTGTCATGCTCTTCGCACTCCCCAGGAGAGATTAGTTCACCAAACTTTCAACTGGGTTTCACAAGGCACTCGAAGAGTTGGAAGACCCAGAGCTACATGGATGAGGACTATGAGGCGGGAAGTAGGAGAGGATGTTTGGATAAGTATTGATTTAAAAGCTCAAAATAGAGATGGCTGACGAAATCTAACTGAGGCCCTTTGCGTCAATGGTGATGATAATTGTTTTTGGGTAGCTAAAAATGAAAAAAGCCATATGTGTAAATTATTAATTCAGATTGTTTATGTTTATGTAAAAAATGGTATGTATACTGTAACCATACTGTAAATATTGTTTATGGAAAATAATTTAATTCATTTTTTTTAAAATAAAAAGATAAAAAAAAAAGTCGCTTAACATCTTCACTTTTCAAAGTGCATGATATATTAACACGACAATAAAAAAGGAAAAAACTTATGATGAAAATTAATTTATAAACGACCATAAAATTGCATTCTTGGGCTACTAAAAAACTCTTGATAATGAATACTTATTTATATAGGCTCAGCATAATGACCATACTCGCAATAACTAATATATAAAACTTACTATATTAAAAGTTTTTTATATATGCATTCAAAATAAGTATTATCTTTATTATTTAAAGTACATAATATATTAATAGAACAATATAGAAATAACTTTGATTTGTCTTTGCTTATAAAACAGTTAGCAAAAGTTTAGAGGAATATAACAAATGCATTTTTTCAAATAGTTGATTAGATTTTGATTATGACTATAGTCTGGGCTTAATTTATTCTCCATTCAATAGCTGAAATATAATATCAATAATACTTGAAGTTTTATTGTTTATATTTATTCAAAAGGAAGTACAAACAAGGAAGTTTTCCAATGGTTCATGAACTGGTATTTGGCTCTTTTACCTAGTTGAAAGAGCAAACCACTATTTCCTAACAGTTTGCCCGAATGGAGTGTTCCTATTGGCTAAAGACTATGTTTCTTTGCCCTTGCCCGAATGGAGCGTTCCTATTGGCTAATTTCCTTACCGTTGCCCGAATGGAGTGTTCCTATTGGCTAAGGACATCGAAAGATAACTCTCATGTCGTTCCTTAAAGCTGGATTTTCTTTCCAATATTTTACTTCCAAAATGACCTCACTGAGGCCATCTATTGATACCTTTAGGAACATGGCTGAGTTCACTAAATCAACTGAAAAATCATTGTATTTTTTATTTAAAAATACATGTGAAATATTCATTACATATAATAGATGAATAAGATATGAATTGAACATATTTTACAAAATATAAATGTCTAGATAAACATTGCCTCGACATTTATAAAATAATCGTAAAGACAATTACTCGTACACAGTTTTGGAAAAATTTATTTAGGTCATCAGGAGGGGGCCCAAAATTACCGACAAATTAATTATGCAGAATTCTTTTATTCAGAGAAAGTTGAAAGTCACTTGGATAACATATAAAGCGGAAAATATCTATTTTTAAAATCTAATCTCATCGTCCTCCCAAAGTGGTCATGAATAGAATATTTAGCCTGATTGTTTTTCTTCCAAAGTCGTAAGGTTTGCAGCCCTTATCACCGAGTGGACAAGGATGTAAACATTAGATTCTTTTAGTATTTAACTTTTATAGCAACTGAATATTTACAAACAATATAGCCCTATCAGTTAACTACTGGTACTTTCTATTTGTACATATGAAGACAGCACAGTGATAAAGGCAGTAATCAAGACATATAATTCTTCACATATCCTTTAACCTAAATTCGAAAGGAACTACCCCCAGACAACATTTAATCAGAAAGGATTCTTATCATTAGGATAGTAATTTTGGACCTACTCTCAATGCCGTATTTCATTCATATACTTATCCCAAGATTCCATATGATTTAGCAGCCTAATAAGTCTGGAAAATTAATTCGAAAAGGATAAAAAGCGTGAGGAAACGAACCAGAAAAGCCAAGAATATTGTTAGTTGTGTCTAGAATTATGCTGGAAATTAACGTAGTTAAAAAGCATTATTAAATTTACATTATACTTCATTTAAGGTTTTATGTCTAATTTGTTTAAGTATTGAGAAAAAAAAAAACTTCCTTTCCTTAACATTTTAATGTTGGCAATCTTGATATATATTTTACTTAGTACTGTATTTTCCTTTCAAAACTGGATATTTAATACAACTTATCTCTCACTATCTGATATTTTTATGATAATGAAGATATATTGTTACCATTTTGTCAGTAACTGTATAATAAGAACAATTTTCCATGGGATAAAGAATCGATGGAAGTTAGAAGTCACTCAATGAAAAAAACTACTGTATATATAAAATTACAAAATAATATAAAAAATCTCTACATAAATATACGTCAGCCATCGAATATTGTGATCAAATTCTTCAAATACTAAAATCAAATCCCAAACTATTTTAAAGTTTATTCAAAGGTTTGAAGGCTTTTCAAGAATAAGGTTCTGGTATTACCATAGGAACGTAGAGAGTAGAGGTCCCCTTTTTGCTTTGTTTCACTTGTTGATGTCGGCTACCCCCCAAAATTGGGGGAAGTGCCTTGGTATATGTATGTATGTATTTCCAAAGTAGGAGGCCTTTATACCGAAGAGGTTCCAGAATGTCCAACATAAACATCGAATAGTCCTCTTTATTCTAAGGAAATAAATTATCATTATTAGCCAATATCCAAAGACAGCCTCATTCACTTGAAATATACCATTTTTATCGCACAAGATATCGTTTGATGTAACTTATTTACTCAAGTTCATATTTTTTTAATTTTTTTGTAAATGGCATCCCTTCTGCAAGGTCATATACGTTTGTAAACAAAACTATTCATTAGAGTTCATATCAATCTAAGATAAACGACCTTTATGATCATTTATCACGAATATTAAAAGAAATAATATATGAATCATAATGCCAGGTCTTAGTATAAGAACTCCATCAATCATATCAACTGTGATCAAATGCCTTTCGAAGTTTCATAAATTGGTACTCATGACTGCTGGACTTTCCATTAAGCTAAGTGCGATGACCTCACTACAAGAAGAAGATGAAAGAGGAACAGTAAACACTATTCACTTCATAAAAATCTTTAATTGATGGATGAAATGTTACTTTTATTGGTGCATTCTTTTATATGTTCACAGCTACAACCCTTTTATTTCTAGTTGATATATTTCTAGAAGTAAATAATATCATTGATGGTATTGAGAGCCAAATAATTTATAAAAATTCATACCATTTTCGTCAATATTGTACAAACTATTGTAGCTTTCGGTTCCTAGAACGCCTTCAGGGCTTTCCCCAAAGTTGAACTTGAGCTCAGAATGGGCTTCCAGGCCCCAGCATAAAACCACAGTGCTCAAATTCATATACATAATAGTAAATAAACTGGATGATTTTCATCAAGCTTATAATTTTCTTAATTTCTTAGCTTTTCCTCATTGCCTCACTTAAAGAAAATTTGCAAATATGTTGAATAAAAACTAATAAATACCTTTCTGCTTTCACACTTAAGAATCTAACTAGTTTTATGCAGTATAATAATAATAATAATAATAATAATAATAAAAATAATAATAATAATAATAATAATAATAATAATAATAATAATGTAAGATAACTGTTCCTTTCAGTTATTCTATGTATAATCCTAAAACGTATTAGAGACTGTGAACTCAGAGCCTGAAATAGTATGTTACTTTACTTTACTTTAATGGCTGCTTTTCCTGTCCCATACAGCAGAGGAACCCCACTCTCTACAGGACCTCCATTGCCGTTTTACCTAGTTCGTTCAGGGTATTTAACTTTCCATATCGCATATTGAAAATTTAATCTACTTTAATTTACTGTCCACGTAGCTCACTTTATTTATTTACTGTACAAACACACTTACATACAGAATATATATATATATATATATATATATATATATATATATATATATATATATATATATATATATATATATATATATATATTTATATAATGTATATATATATATATATATATATATATATATATATATATATATATATATATATATATATATATATATATATATATATATATATATATATAGTACAATTAAAAAATAAATTATGTTTGTAATCTTTTTTTTTTTGCAAGTTGTGATCTTTGCACAGTGGTTTTTAATTCTTTGTGTGAATTTAATTGAAACAAATTTTTGTAATGACCAGACAGTTTTATTTACAAATGGATCCACAATACAAAATTTTCTTTATGAAACAGAATACATCCACTCAGGAAAAGTCACATAACACAGGTTCCATCCTAAAGCGCTCGGTATCAGTACATCGTGTGACTTCCTCTAGCTTGGATACAAGCATGACACCTTGGAATGCTTGCATTCAAGCTGTGTAGGGTTGAATCTTTGCCACTCCTCTGTGAGGGGGTCTCTAATCTTTTGTGAATTAGCTGGAGGCTGTTGACGACTCTGAACGACTCTCCCAAGCTGTTCCCATAGATAGGACTGAGATCCGGTGAAGCAGATGGCCACTCAAATCAACCGATACCTTCTGTGGCAAGGCATTCTTGCACAAGCCTCGCACAATGGATTGGTGTGATGTCGTACATAAGTAGGAAATCAGTACCCACAACACCAGCGCAAACACGGAGAATAAGGAGAATAATGTCATTCCGGTACATTCTGGCATCAATTGGCCCTTGCTGGAACACATGAAGGTCTGGGCGACCCCAACACTCATTCCTGCCTGCATCATAATAGAGGAACCACGGAAATAAGTCATGTTCAACAATGGCACACTCAACAAAACATTGCCCACAGTCCCTTCATACCCTATGGTGTCTGTCGTTGGAGGAAACACAAAACCTCGACTCATCAGAGGAGAGTACACATGACCAAGCAGAGATTATCCAGTCCACAAGCACACAACAAAAGGCCAACTTTATCTAATGGTGTCTGGAGATTTAAGTCGAAGGGTAACGGCAGGGCGGCTTGCATTCAGGCCATCAGCACAAAGTGTGGTCCTTTTACTCTGGACACTAACACGAACACCAGTGGCCTTTTGGAGACTGTTTCGCAGAGTTCTGGCCTAATTCAGGGGTTCTACCGAGAAGAGATCCTCAAAACTAATCCTGAGGAGCATTTAGAGCATAGGGACGTCCTAAACGTGAGCTATCGTGACACAGGTACTAATCCAGGAGCTTTGCCGAGCAGAGATCCTCAAATACTAATCCTGACGAGCAGTTGGAGCACAAGGACATCCTGAATGTGATCAATCGTGATACAGGTCCTAAGTCAGGGGCTTAGCCAAACAGAGATCCTCAAAAAACGACTGAAGCACAGGGACCATTTTGAAATTAAGAGAAATCTCTGTTGGAAGTCACATCTCCAACTCGGGTAATAATAGGCACTTCAAGGGTTAATCACAAGCACAAAAAAGTATTATAAATTCATGTAATAATTTTTGATATCTACAAATAGTTCAAAGGAAAAACTTATGTAATTTCTAAATCAAAATTATTCTTATATTATTGATAAGGATTATAAAGCATCATGGTGATATTTTCCTTGATTCAAATTAGTTTATGTGAATATATGAAAACATGAATTTGAAGGCTTTGTTTCTCGGTGTGAATGTACCCCTAGGTACGGTTGGACCCAAATTAGGTGGGCACATTTTCTTGGGCTTATAGGTCCCTCGTGAATGGCAGAGACAAGGGACAGGATAATGCCCAAGAGGCTGATCTTTTGTGCAGAGGATTGACGCCCTAGTCACCTCTCCATTAAGCTAGAACCAGGGAGGACCAGGCATAGGCTGCTGATGACTCAGCAGGTAGACCTGTAGGCTAGCCTCCTAAGACCCCATCCTAACCACATAAGGATGGTAAGGTTACAGACACTACTAGAAGCTATCGAGCTCAAGCGGATCTTGAACTCTAGTCCAAGACTGGCAAGCAGTGGTGTTTCAAATAATCT
Source organism: Palaemon carinicauda (assembly GCF_036898095.1). NCBI lineage: Eukaryota > Metazoa > Arthropoda > Malacostraca > Decapoda > Palaemonidae > Palaemon > Palaemon carinicauda. The sequence continues at coordinate 97,515,801 of NC_090751.1, read as the reverse complement.
ACCATAAGCCAAGAAAGGAATATCACCTAAAAATAGATGCTTGCAATAAGCAATTAATTGGGGATTTGAAAGAAAAAAAAATTAACGAAGTGCAGGAATTTGCACACAACTGTCGAAGTCTAAAGAACAGATCATATTGTAATTGCACGAGCCAGGATTCATAGTGAATACCACTGCACCTATAAACTCGGTATCACCTCCTATTCATCTTACTAGCAGGTAAAAAACTTTAATTATACCTAAAGGGCCCAATGTGATGCATACATGATGTTTCGTAGGTAGTATTGACCAAGAATATATGCTAACGATAACCTTCTTCAAGAAACTTCAAAAATATCCTTCATTGAAGGACCTGGAAAAGACTTTGTCCAGACAGAGGCAGATGTCATTGAAGCAGAGGAGACATATGTGTAAATACATATGCAAGTGATTCACAGCAGGTAACCAAGATATCAATGACTGTGGTTTCAGTCTATCCCGAACCAAGCAATTCAGAGAAGACACATTGAAATCTCCTCCCAGTAGAGCCTGGAGGGAGGCATATGGCTTTATATAAACAGCCACTGTTTCGTTGATATGTATGTATATATATATATATATATATATATATATATATATATATATATATATATATATATATATATATATATATATATATATATATATATGTATAAATACATACATACATATATATATATATATATATATATATATATATGTATATATATATATATATATATATATATATATATATATATATATATATATATATATATATATATATATATATATATATATATATATATATATATATATATATATATATATGTATATCCCCCTTTCTGTGTGGGGATACCTTAACCATTTGAAAGGGTTTATATAATGCCATGATTAGCAAAGCCGTACCTGCCAGGCCTACCCATACTAGGTTGGTTTGCTGTGAGCGATCAGATGAAAATCTATCAAAATCACTAATCCACATTGGCCAGGGTCGTCATGAAAACTGGCCAAAACCAACATGAATAAAGAAATGTCTGAGACCTTTGTACTGCAATGGACTAGAAATGGATACTTTTTTTATCGTTGCGAGTATATATATATATATATATATATATATATATATATATATATATATATATATATATATATATATATATATATATATATATATATATATAAATATGTGTGTGTATATACATATATATATATATATATATATATATATATATATATATATATATATATATATATATATATATATATATATATATATATATATATATATATATATATATATATGTGTGTGTGTGTGTGTGTGTGTGTGTGTATACATATATATATACATATATATATATATATATATATATATATATATATATATATATATATATATATATATATATATATATATATATGCATATGCAGGGACGTAAAGGTTAACAATTAATCAAATTTTTTTGAAAATACATGTGCTCTCTCTCTCTCTCTCTCTCTCTCTCTCTCTCTCTCTCTCTCTCTCTCTCCTCTCTCTCTCTCTCTCTCTCTTTGTAAATTGCAAAGGATATATTTCAATATTTAAACCTATTTTTCATAATATCTAATAAAAACTGTCAAAAAATCCTTTCATAAATTTAATGCACTGCTTCAATGTGACTGATTTCTCAACCAAGATTTTGATTTTAAAGAATAAACAACAAAAGATTAATTCGATCAGGCAAATTGTCAAAAGGATTTTTTCATTAACTACTGAAGTAAATGGGAATCTTATCACTATATTCTGAATTTAAAGTGCATGATATATTTATAGAACAATATAGAAATAACTTTGATTTGCCTTTGCTTATAGAACTGTTAACAAAAATCTAGATTAAAATGAAAAATGCATTTTCCGGCCAGTAGATGAGATTTTGATTAAGCGTACCGTATAAGTATCGTATAAATATGATATGGGCTCAATCTACTGCCAATACTTGCTATAACTGAAATATAAAAGATATAATATTCCAGGTTTTATTATATATAGTCATTCGAAAGAAAGTACTAAAATGAAATTTTCCAATAGTTTATGAACTGCATTTGGCTCTTTTACCTAGTTGAAAGAGCAAACCACTATTTCCTAACAGTTTGCCCGAATGGCGTGTTTCTATTGGCTAAGGACTATGTTTTTTTGCCGTTGCCCGAAAGGAGCATTCCTATTGGCTAAGGACATCGGAAGGTAACTCCCAATTCGTTCCTTAAAGTCGGATTTTCTTTCCAATATTTTACTTCCAAAATGACCTCACTGAGGACATCTATGGGGACCTTTACGAACATTGCTGAGTTCACTAAATCAACTGAAAATTTATTATATTTCTCTATTTAAAAGTACGTATTAAATTTTCAATATATACAATAGATGTATAAGATATAAAATTGAAATATCTAATTCAATAAGAATGTCTAGATAAACAGTATCTTAACATTTACAAAATAATCTTAAAGATATATACGCGTATACAGTTTTGGCAAAATTTATTTAGCACCCCAGGAGGGGGCCAGTATTGCCAACAAATTAATTGGATAAAATTTCTAATTTAGAGAAAGTGAATAATCGCCTGGATAATATAGAAAGCGGAAAATATATATTTTTTAATTTTAATATCATCATCCTGCTAAAGAGGTCATGAATAAAATATTTAGCCTGATTCCTTTTCTCTCAAAGTCGTAAGATTTGCAGTAAACATTAGATTCTTTTAGCTTCTAACTTATATAACAGCAAAATATTTATAACCAAAACAATCGGTTCAGATAACAATCAATAGTTTCTTGTTAGATATATGAAGACAATATAGTGATAAAGGCAGTAATCAAGAATATAATTCTTCACAAACCCTTTAATCTAAATTCGAAAGGAACAACCAGCATACGACACTATACCAGAAAGAATTATTATTATTAGGATTTAAATTTTGGCCATATTTTCAATGCCGTATTTCATTTATCTACATATCCCTAGATTCCATATGATTAAGTCGTCTAATAAGTCTGGAATATTAATTCGGAGAGAATAAAATTAGTTAGGAAATAAACCAGAATAGCCAAGAATATTGTTAGTGTGTCTAGAATTATGAAGGAAATTAACGTAGTTATAAGCATTATTAAATTTACATTATACTTCATCTAAGGTTTTATGTTTGATTTGTTTAAGTATTAAGAGAAAAATGCTTCTTTTTCTTAACATTCTAATGTTTGCAATCTTGATGTTTATTTTACATAGTACTGTATTTTCCATTAAAAATTGGATATTTAATACAACTTATATCTCACAATCTGATATTTATATGATTATGAACATATATTGTAACCATTTTGTCAAAAACTATATAATAAGAACAATTTTTCATTGGAGTAAGAATAGATGGAAGTTATGTCACTCAATGAAAAAAACTATTGTACATTTCTCTTACAAAATAATAAAAAAAAAAAATCTCTAGATAAATATAAGTCAGCAATTTAATATTATATTAATTTCTTACACTACTAAAAGCGAATCCTAAATTATTTTGAACTTTATTCAAAGGTTTGAAGGGTTTTCAAGAATAAGGTTCTGGTATCACTAAAGTAGGATGCCACTACACCGAAGAGGTTCCAGAATGTCCAACATTAACATCTGATAGTCCTCTTTATTCTAAGGAAATAAATGGTAGTATTAACCGAAAATGTATGCTAACGATAACGTTCTTCTAGAAACTTCAAAAATATCTCCCAATGAAGGACCTGGAAAAGTCTTTGTCCAAACAGATGCAGATTTCATTGAAGCAGAGGAAACATATGTGTAAATGCATATGCAATTGATTCATAGCAAGTAACCAAGACATCCATGACTGTGGTTTTTAGTCCATCCCGAACCCAGAAATTCAGAGAAGACCCATTGAAATCTCCTCTTAGTAGAGCCCGAAGGGAGGCATGTAGGCTAATATAAACAGCCACTATTTCATTGATATATATATATTGTAAGGACAGTGAGACAAGCGTCACCAAGATCAACTTTATTCAAACGTGCATGGGAGTATATTACAAGGTGCGGACGGAAAGGTAGGATGGCGCTGGCGCCAAGTCAGAATGAATTGCCCGCCAAAATATATGTGTTTTCTTACACTTACAAATATACGAATTCTGAATTAACAGAAACACGTAATGAAATGATACATATTCCAAAATGTAGCTCTGATAGAGCGGAATACAGATACATGGGAAACCACGGTGTAGCGAAAGGAGAATTCAAATAAATGAGCAGTTTGTTGCTTCTGGACGACGAAGGGAGCGGTGCCCTTACAATATATATATATATATATATATATATATATATATATATATATATATATATATATATATATATATATATATATATATATATATATATATATATATATATATATATATATATATATATATATATATATATATATATATATATATATATATATATATATATATATATATATATATATATATATAGGGACGCAAAGGTTAACAATGAACTAATTTTAAATTGAAATATCGGGCGGCGTAGAGGGCTGATGATCAATCTTCGTATCTTTTCGGGCGTCGGAGGGTTTCTCTTGTTTTTGAACGGAGGGGCGCGCCGGCGGTCGGCGTAAGGATATCTTCCTCTTGTCGTCGTTTGATGATTTTTCTTTCGTTGGGCGCCTTGTTTTGAGGTGGAACTCTGGATCTGCCAGGTCCGGCGGAGGCGGTGTCGCTTCCTTCGAGAAATGCTGGTTTCACGCGGTCTATTGAGACCCAGTCCTCTTGGCCATGGACGTCGAGAAGGAAGGCTTTCGTTGTCCTCTTAATTACCCGGTAGGGGCCTCGATAAGGTCTAGTTAGTGGTTCTCGATGAGCGTCGACACGGACGAAAACGTACCCGCAGTCATCCAGGTTTTTTGGCTTGAAGTGCTTAGTTCTGTCCTGGTAAGTTTTGAGACATGGCCTGAACTTCCTGGCGATGTCCCTTAGGTGATCCAGCTGCGTGTCGTCGGTCAATGAAGGAAAGAATTTGCCAGGAACTGCGAGCGCCTCCCCGTAAACCTTTTCGGCGGGCGAAGGTTCGCCGTCTGCGCGAGGGGCGGTGCGAAGGCCGAGGAGTACCCAAGGAAGTCGTGATTTCCAGTCCCCGTCGGTGCAGCTCGCCATCAGGGACGCCTTGAGGGCGCGGTGAGTTCTTTCGACCATGCCGTTTGCCGTGGGGTTGTATGCCGTGGTGCTGTGGAGCGTCGTCCCCATCAGGTTCGCCAAAGCGAGCCATATTTCTGAGAGGAAAGCGGGGCCTCTGTCTGTCGTGATGTCGTCAGGAACGCCAAACCTGCTCACCCAGCTTGACAGGAGGGCTTCGGCGCATGCTTGAGTCGTAGCTTCGGTCATCGGCGATGCCTCCAACCACCTTGTGGAGCGATCGATGATCGTAAGCAGGTAGCGAGCAGATCCAGAAGGGGGCAATGGTCCCACGACGTCGATGTGTATGTGACCGAAACGTCTTTTTGGCTGGGGGAAATCGCCTACCCCCGATTCGGTGTGACGGCTGACTTTTCTTGACTGGCAGTTGATGCATGACTTCGCCCATTCCAGGGCGTCCTTTTTTATCTCTGGCCAGACGAACTTTTCAGACAGAAGGCGAGCGGTGGTGCGTTCTGAGGGGTGTGAAAGTCCATGGATGATATCGAATATTTTCCTTCTGCAGGAGGCTGGTATCCAGGGACGTGGGCGGCCGGTGCTGGTGTCGCAAAGAATAGTTACTACTGCTGGTCTGAGGGGAATCGCACTTATCTTGAGCGCGGATGGCCACGTCAGGTGATCCTGTGCTTCTCGGTCGGTGCGTTGTTCCGTTGCGAGATTGGCATAGTCGATTCCCAGGTGGATTGCGTCAATTTCAATCCTTGAAAGGGCGTCCGCGACTGGATTTCTCTTTCCTGGGACGTAACATATGGTGCACCCGAATTCGGCGATTGTTGCGAGATGACGTTGTTGTCGGGAGGACCATGCGTCAGTCGATTTCGTAAAAGCATGTACGAGGGGTTGATGGTCCGTCGCGATTGTGAAGGGAGTGCCCTCCAAGATGTGCCTGAAGTGGCGGACGGCGAGGTAGACGGCGAGGAGTTCCCTATCGAAGGTGCTGTATCTTGTTTCGGCGGGTTTCAATTTCTTGCTAAAGAATGCCAGAGGTCGAGGAAACCCATCGACGAGTTGCTCCAGCACAGCCCCACAGGCGACGTTGCCTGCGTCGGTCGTTAGTCGCAGGGCCGCGTTGTCGTCGAAATGAGCCAGGGTGGTGGCATTCGCGAGGGTATCCTTCGTCTGGGCGAATGCCTGTTGCTGGGGCAAACCCCACTCGAGTTTTCTCGCTTTTCCTTTCAGGACGTTGTCGAGGGGTGACAGGGTTTGTGCGATGTTGGGGATGAAGCGCCTGTAGTAATTGATCATCCCCAGGAACTCCTGAAGTTGACGGATGGTCGTAGGTATCGAGAACTTTCTGATGGCGTCGACCTTCGTTGTCATGGGTTTTACCCCGCACGAGGATACGCGGTGACCAAGGAAATCCACTCCTTCCGCACCGAACGTGCATTTGTCGAAACGTACGACCAGGCCGTTCTCCTGTAGGCGTTTGAGGACGGTGCGGATGTGCCTCCGGTGTTCCTCCTTGGTTTTCGAGAATATCAGGATGTCGTCGACGTAGCAGACGCAGAAAGGTAGGTCACCCAGAATGCTATCCATTAGTCGTTGGAAGGTCGCCCCGGCGTTGCGTAGACCGAAGGTTGAGTATGCGAAGGTGTAGGATCCAAACGGCGTTACAATGGCAGTTTTCGGGATGTCTTCCGGAAATACGGGGACCTGGAAGTAAGACTTGAGGAGGTCCATCTTGGTAAAATTCTTCGCGCCGTGCAACGTGTTCGTTAGGTCCTGCATGTTGGGCAGCGGGTAGTGATCGGGCGTTGTGATGAGGTTGAGGCACCTGTAGTCGCCGCAAGGTCTCCAGGACCCGTCCGGATTTTTTACCATGTGTAGGGGTGATGCCCAGGGGCTCAATGCTTTCTTACAGATACCCATGCGTTCCATGTCCTCAAAGGCGCGTTTGGCATCCTTCAGTTTCTTGGGCGGTAGGCGGCGGAATTTGGCGTGAGTAGGAGGTCCTGTCGTTGTGATGTGGTGGTAGATCCCGTGCTTGGACGGGGAGCCTGGCGAGTGTCGGAGCTTGGGCTTGAAAACCTCGGGAAATTCTTGTAGGAGGTCGGCGTAGGGGTGCGTCGTTACGGCGGATACGGACATTGTTGCAGGGCCGTGTTCTAGGGCGCGGGACTGGCAGGTTCCCGTGTCGATGAGACGTTTGTTAGCGACATCGACGAGGAGTCCGTGGTGGGCGAGGAAATCCGCACCGAGGAGGGGGCGATTGACGTCGGCGATGGCGAAGGGCCAAGAATACGAACGGCCCATGATAGATATCTTGAGGGTCCTAATCCCATAGCACCGTATGGGAGATCCGTTGGCGTCAATGAGTGAGGGAGTGTTTTTGTCGAGACCACGGTCTAGGTCGGACTTGGAAGGTGGGAACGTTGACTGCATTGCGCCGGTGTCTACCATGAGTCTACGGTTGGAAATGGTATCGAGGATATAGAAACCATTCTTGTTCTGGTTACCTGCGGCTGCGATGGTGGCAGGTGGATGCTTCTGGCGTCGTCTTTTAGGGAAACTGCATGGTGCTCTACATTTCTTGGCGTCGCTGCCGAACTGTTGGTGGTAGAAGCACCATGCTGGGTTAGTCCTAGGGTTCGGTCGTGTTGGTTGCGGCGGTTTCTTTCTTGATAGAACGTTGATCTCGTCGTCCTCAGGGGCCGTTGCCGAGGAGTCTATGGAAGAGCAGCTGCTGAAGGAAGAGAACGAAGGCGGTGTTGACGATGATGCTCCGAGGCGAGATGCTTCGGAGGCCTCGTGGAGCTTCTGAGCCTTCGACAGGAGTTCGTTCATCGGGAGCGTGTCGGCGTCTGTCAATCGGGCCCTTACGTCCTGTGGTAGGCGTCGAAGAAAGATGTCGCGAGATAAGCTAATCTCTCGTCGTCGGCCGTTGCTGTCTGTTTCGGGGAGCAAAAGCAGGCCGGTTAACTCGTCCCACGCCTCGACAGGAGAGGTGTCACCCATGGGCTTGCCGGCGAGGTCCAGGTCTTTCTGTGCCCTTGCTGAGACGGAGAAGTAGTAGATACCGATGAGTTTCGTTCTCAGGTCGTCGAATGAAACTTGGCCGGCCTGGGCGTCGAGCCATGGGGAAATCTTGTCGAATACCTCTTCAGGTATGGAGGTGAGAATGATGTCAGCCTTGGCGCAGGAGTCGCTGAGTCTTGTGACACGGAAGAGTATGTCTGCTCTTAGAAACCAGGAAGCGGTGTTGTGTTGAGAAAAGGGCGGCAGTTTGACTTTGGGCGTGGAGGCGAGGCCGTTAGGTGCGATGGGCGTGTTGCTTCCTGCATCGTGGCCAGACGACGAGTCGGCGAAGAGGTGAGAAGTTGATATGTCGGTTAAGCTCATCCTACTGCCTTACATGCACCGAAGTGTGGGAGAACCAAAGGCAGGTTCATGCCTAAGGTAACGGAGTATAGAGAAGGTAGCACGGCCGTAATAAGTCCGTTAATGGCAAAGCTAAAACCGCTGATGCTACTTTCAACTCCGGGGTCACCAGTTGTAAGGACAGTGAGACAAGTGTCACCAAGATCAACTGATACTTTATTCAAACGTGCATGGGAGTATATTACAAGGTGCGGACGGAAAGGTAGGATGGCGCTGGCGCCAAGTCAGAATGAATTGCCCGCCAAGATATATGTGTTTTCTTACACTTACAAATATACGAATTATGAATTAACAGAAACACGTAATGAAATGATACATATTCCAAAATGTAGCTCTGATAGAGCGGAATACAGATACATGGGAAACCACGGTGTGGCGAAAGGAGAATTCAAATAAATGAGCAGTTTGTTGCTTCTGGACGACGAAAGGAGCGGTGTCCTTACAATATATATATATATATTTATATATATGTATGTATGTATGTATGTATGTATGTAGGGACGCAAAGGTTAACAATGAACAAATTTTAAATTGAAATATGCATGCTCTCTCTCTCTCTCTCTCTCTCTCTCTCTCTCTCTCTCTCTCTCTCTCTCTCTCTCTCTCTCTCTCTCTCTCTCTCTTTTTCTCTCTCTCTCTCTCTCTCTCTCTCTCTCTCTCTCTCTCTCTCTCTCTCTCTCTCTCTCTGTAAATTACAAATGATATATTTTAATATTCAAACCTATTTTTCATAATATCTGAAAAAACAAACTGTAAAAAATTCGTTTTATATATTTAATGCACTGCTTCAACGTAACTGACTTCTCAACCAAGATTTCGTTATTAAAGAATAAACAACTAAAGATTAATTTGATCATGGAAATTGTTAAGATTGTTCATTTTATTAACTATTAAAGGAAACAGGAATTTTATCAACATATTCAGGAATTTAAAATGCATGATTTATTCATAAAACAATATGAAAATAACTTTGATTTGCCATGCTTATAAAACTGTTCACGAAAATTTAGATCAATATGAAAAATATATTTTTCAGCCAGAGGGTGAGATTTTGATTCAGAGTACCGTATAAGCAAAAGTATCGTATAAGTATATGGGCTTAATTTATTACCCATATGTGCAATAACTGAAATATAATATCTATAATATTAAGGGTTTTATTCTATGTATTCATTCGAAAGAAAGTATCTAAATGAAATTTTCCAATGGTATTTCATGAACTGGCATTTGGCTCTTTTACCTAGTTGAAAGAGCAAACCACTATTCCCTAACAGTTTGCCCGAATGGCGTGTTCGTATTGGCTAGGGACTATGTTTCTTTACCGTTGCCCGAAAGGAGCATTCCTATTGGCTAAGGACATCGGAAGGTAACTCCCAAATGGTTCCTTAAAGCCGAATTTTCTTCCCAATATTTTACTTCCAAAATGACCTCACTGAGGACATCTATTGGGACCTTTAGGAACATGGCCCAGTTCACTAAATCAACTGAAAAATTATCGTATTTTTTATTTAAAATTATATATGAAATATTTATTACATATAATAGATGAATAAAATATGATTGAACATATTTTACACAATAATAATTTCTAGATAAACATTATCTTGACATTTATAAAAATCTTAAAAAGAAATACTCGTATACAGTTTTGGCAAAATTTATTTAGCACCTCAGGAGGGGGGCCAGAATTGCCAACAAATTAATTAGGTAGAATTTTTTATTTAGAGAAACTTGAAAGTCACTTAATGATATAGAAAGTGGAAAATATATATTTTCAGAATTCAATATCACCGTCCTACTAAAGAGGTTATGAATAACATATTTAGCCTGATTGCTTTTCTTTCAAAGTCGAAAGGTTTGCAGTCCTTATCACCGAGTGGACAAGGATGTAAACATTAGATTCTTTTAGTTTTTAACTTATATAGCAAAAGAATATTTACAAACAAAATAGTCCGATCAGTTAACTACTGGTACTTTCTATTTGTACATATGAAGACAGCACAGTGATAAAGGCAATAATCAAGACATATAATTCTTCACAAACCCTTTAATCTAAATTCAAAAGGAACAACCTCCAAACAACATTAAATCAGTAAGGATTCTTATCATTAGGATATTATTTTTGCCCCTACTTTCAATGCCGTATTTCATTTATCTACTTATCACTAGATTCCATATGATTTAGCAGCCTAATAAGTCTGGAATATTAATTCGATAAGGATAAAATTCGAGAGGAAATAAGCCAGAAAAGCCATGAATATTGTAAATGTGTCTTCAATTATGCAGGAAGTTGACATAGTTTCAAGCATTATTAAATTAACATTATACTTCAGTTAAGAATTTTATATTGAATTTGAATAAGCATTGAAAGAGTTACTATTTCGTTTTTCTTAACATTTTAAGGTTGGCAATTTTGAGGAGTTAGAAATCTCCTATCTAGAACGTAAAATTTTCCTTTTGAAATTGGCCATTCAATGCAACGTATATCACAAAATCTGATATGTTTATGATTATGAACATATATTGTTACCATTTTGTCAAAAACTATATGATAAGAACAATTTTCCATGGGAGAAAGAATAGATGGACATAAGAACTCACTCAATGAAAAAACTATTGTATATTTCTCTTTCAAAGTAATAAAAAAAAAATTCTACATAAATATACGTCCGCAATATAATATTGTGATAAAATTCTTCAAATTCTTAAAGCTAATCCCAAACTATTTTGAAGTTTAATCAAAGGTTTAAAGGCTATTCTGGTGTAAGGTTCTGTTATCACTAAAGTAGGAGGCCTCTATACCGAAGAGGTTCCAGAATGTCCAACATTAACATCTGATAGTCCTCTTTATTCTAAGGAAATAAATGGTCATTATTAGCAAATATCCAAAGACTAAACCTCATTCACTAGAAATATACCATTTTTATCGTACAAGAGATTGTTTGATGTAATTTATTTACTCCAGTTCATCTTCTTTTAGGGGTTTGTAAATGGCAGCCCTTCTGCAAGGTCATCTACGTCTGTAAACAAAACTGTTCATTAGAGTTCACATTAATCTAAGATAAAAAAACCTTTATGATCATTTATCACGAATATTAAAGGATATATTTTATAGGAATTATAATACCACGTCTTAATATAAGAGCTCCATTAATCATATCAACTGTCATCAAATGCCTTTTGAGGTTTCATAGATTGGTACTCCTGACTGCTGGATTTTCCACTAAACTAAGTCAGTGTAATGACGTCACTACAAGAAAATAGCAGACGAAATAGAAACAGTAAACACTATTCATTTCATAATATGTTTAATTGATGAATGAAATGTTACTTTAATTAGTGCATTCTCTTATATATTTACAGTTACAACCCTTTTAATGCATAGTAATAGATTTCTAGAATAAGTAAATAATATCATTGATGGTATTCAGAGCCATGTACTTATTAAAAATCATAATATTTTCGTCTGTGTTGTACAAACTACTGTAGCTTTCACTTCCTAGAACGGCTTGCGGGCCTTCCTCAGCGTTGTACATGGGAGCGAAATGGCCTTCCAAGGCACAGCGTAAGGCCACAGACCTCAAATTCATAAACATAATTATAAAGAAATTTGAGAATTTCTATCAAGCTTATAATTTTCTTGATTTCTCAGCTCTTCCTCGTTGTCATACTTGAAGAATATTTGTAAATTTATTTAATAAAAAACTAGTAAATATCTCTCTGATTTCACAATTATGAATGTACTCCGTTTATATAGTATTGTAATAATAATAATTATAATAACAATAACAATGATAATAATAATAATAATAATAATAATAATAATAATAATAATAATAATAATAATAATAATAATAATAATGTAAGATAACTGTTCCTTTCAGCTATTCTATGTATACCCCTAAAGTGTATTAGAGACTCTGAACTCTGGGTCTTAGGTAGTTTGTTAATCCACTTCTTTTCTGTCTATATGCATTGCTATATTCATATGCTATATATATATATATATATATATATATATATATATATATATATATATATATATATATATATATATATATATATATATATATTACATATAAATACACTATACATATATATATATATATATATATATATATATATATATATATATATATATATATATATATATATATATATATATATATATATATATATTACATATAAATACACTATATATATATATATATATATATATATATATATATATATATATATATATATATTACATATAAATACACTATATATATATATATATATATATATATATATATATATATATATATATATATATATATATATATATATATATATATATATATATATATATATATATATATATTACATATAAATATACTATATATATATATATATATATATATATATATATATATATATATATATGTATATATATATATATATATATATATATATATATATATATATATATATATATATATATATATATATATATATATATATATATATATAGTACAATTCAATAGTAAATTATGTTTGTAATCTTAGTGCGACTTTTCACAAGTTTTGAGATTTTTGCAGAGGTGTTTAATTCTTTGAGTGTGAATTTAATTGAAACACTTTTTTGTAATAACCAGACAGTTTTATTTACAAATGGATCCACAATACAAAATATTCTTTATGAAATAGAAAACTTCCATACAGGAAAGTCACATAACACAGGTTCCATCCTAATCCACTCCTTATCTGTACCTTGTGTGACTGACTTCCTCTAGCTTGGATACAAGCATGACACCATGGCATGCTTGGAATCAAGTGATTTATGGCTGTCTGGTTGTATCTTTTCCACTCCTCTTTGAGGAGGTCTCTGTGGTTTTGGGAATTAGCTGGAGGCTGTTGACAACCCAGACCTGCTCTCCTAAGCTAGTCCCATAGATGTTCATTGGGACTGAGATCCGGTCAAGCAGATAGTCAGTTCAATCGACATATACCTTCTGTGCCCAGGCTTTCTTGCACCAGCCTTACAAAATACATTACTGGGATGTCGTCCGTAAGTAAGAAATCAGGAACCACAATACCAGTGTAGGCATGGAGAATAGGGAGAATAAGGTCATTCCAGTACATTCTGGCATCAATTGGCCCCTGCTGGAACACATGAAGGTCTGGGTGACCCCAACACTCATTCCTGCCCACAACATAATACAGGAACCACCGAAATAGTCCGGCTCAACAATGGCACACTCAAAAAAAACATTGCCCAAAGGCCCTCCATACCCTATGGTGTGTGTCGTTTGAGGAAACACAAAACCTCCACTCATCAGAGAAGAGTACACATGACCAGGCCTAGGTGTTCCAGTCCAAAAGCACAAAACAAAAGGGCAACCTTATATAATGGTGTCTGGGGATTTAAGTCGAAGAGTAACAGCTGGGCATCTTGCATTAAGGCCATCAGCACGCAATCTGCTCCTTTTACTTTGGACAATAACACGAACACCAGTGGCATTCTGGAGACTGTTTAGCAAAGTTCTGCCCTAATTCAGGGGTTCTGCCTAGTAGAGATCCTCAGAAACTGATCCTGAGGAGCAGTTGAAGCACAGGGATGTCCTAAACATGATCTATAGTGACACGGGTCCTAATTTAGGGGCTTCACTGACCAGAGATCCTTAAATACTGATCTTGGCAAGCAGTTGGAGCACAGGGACCTCCTAAAATGGATATATCGTGATACAGGTCCTAATCCAGGGGCTTCACTGAGCAGAGATCCTTAAATAATGATCCTTATGAGCTGCTGGAGCACAGAGACGTCCTGAATATGATATATTATGATTCATTTTCTAATTCAGGGGCTTTGCCAAACAGAGATACTCAAATAACGACTGAAGCTAAAGGGCCATTCTGAAAATCAGAGAAATCTCTGTTGGAAGTCACATCTGTAACTCGGGTAATACAAGGCACTTCAAGGGTTAATCACAAACACCAAAAAGTACTATAGATTCGTGTAACTAGGATTGAGTTCTACAACTCATTTAAAGGTAAAACTTATATAATTTCTAAAGCAAAATTTTTATATTATTGATCCTGATTATAAGCATCCTGATGACATTTTTTTCTTGATTCGAATTAGTTTATGTAAATATGTCTGAAAATGGCAGAAAGAGTAATACATAGAATGTTTTATGAAAACATGCATTTTAAGGTTTCGCTTCTCGGAGCGAATGTACCCCTAGCTACGGTTGGACCCAAATTAGGTGTGCACATTCTTATGGGCTTAAAGATTCTTCATGAATGGCAGCAACAAAGGACAGAATAATGCCTAAGATGCTGATCTTGTATGCATAAGACCAGCTCCCTAGTCACTTCTCCATTAAGATAGGAGCAGGGTGGACCAGGCAAAGGCTGCTGATGACTCAGCAGGTAGACCTGTGGGCTAATACCCGTAGCCCCCATCCCTAGTCCTCAAGGATGGTGAGGTTATAGACGCTACTAGAAGCTATCGAGCTCAGGAGAATCTTAAACTCTCGTCCAATAGATTGGCAAGCAGTGGTGTTTTAAATAAGCTACCACAAGCAAAGGAGGTAATATCACCTAGAAATATATGCTTGTAGTAACCAATTAATTGGCGATTTGAATAAAAGAATTAACGAAGTGTAGGAATTTACACACAAGTGTAGAAGTCTAAAGGACAGATCATATCTATGCAATTGCACGAGCCAGGATTCATGGTGGATACCACTGCACCTATAACCATTGTATCACCTTCTACTCAACTTACTAGCAGGTGAAAAAACTCTAATTATACCTACTGAGCCTAAAGTGATGCATACCAGATGTTTTGTAGGTAGTATTAACTGAAAATGTATGCTAACGGTAACCTTCTTCTAGAAACTTAAAAAATATCCATCATTGAAGGACCTGGAAAAGACTTTATACAGACAGATGCAGATATCATTGAAGCAGAGGAGACATATGTGCAAATGCATATGCAATTGATTCATAGCAAGTAACCAAGACATCCATGACTGTGGTTTTTAGTCCATCCCGAACCCAGCAATTCAGAGAAGACCCATTGAAATCTCCTCTCAGGAGAACCTGAAGGGAGTCATATAGGCAAATATAAACAGCCACTATTTCTCTGATATATATATATATATATATATATATATATATATATATATATATATATATATATATATATATATATATATATATATATATATATATATATTTATATATATATATATATATATATATATATCACTTTCTAAGTGGGGATACCTTAACGTAAATGAAAATTTTTGTGTAACGCCATGATCAGCAAAGCTTTACCTGTCAGGGCTAACCATACTAGGCTGGCTTGCTATGAGCGATCAGATGAAAGTCTCCCAAAATCACTAATCCATGAAAACTGGCCAAACCCAACATGAATAAAGACATGTCTGAGGCCTTTGTACTGCAGTGGGCTAGAAATGGCTACCCTTGTTATCGTTGCGAGTATATATATATATATATATATATATATATATATATATATATATATATATATATATATATATATATATATATATATATATATATATATATATATATATATATATATATATATATATATGCAGAGACACAAAGGTAACAATAAACTCATTCTTAAATAAAATACTCATGCTCTCTCTCTCTCTCTCTCTCTCTCTCTCTCTCTCTCTCTCTCTCTCTCTCTCTCTCTCTCTCTCTCTGGAAATTAGAAAAGATATATTTTAATATTTAAACCTATTTTTCATAATATTTGAAAAATAAACTGTCAAAAATGCCTTCAACGTAACTGATTTCTCAGCCAAGATTTCAATTTCTAAAAATAAACAACACAAGATTAATTAGATCAGGGAAATTATTAAAGATATTAATCTAATTAACTATCAAAGTAAACAAGAATTTCATCACCATATTCACTATTTAAAGTGCATGATATATTCATAAAACAATATAAAAATAGCTTTTATTTGCCTTTGCTTATAAAACTCTTGACAAAACTTCAGATCAATATGAAAAATGCATTTCTCAGCCAGTAGATGAGATTTTGATTAAGAGTAAGTATCGTATAAGTAAACTATGGGCTTAATTTATTACCCATATGTGCAATAACTGAAATATAATATCTATAATACTAAAGGTTTTATTCTATATATTCATTCGAAAGAAAGTACCATAATGGAAATTTTCCAATTATTCATGAACTGGCATTTGGCTCTTTTACCTAGTTGAAAGAGCAAACCACTATTCCCTAACAGTTTGCCCGAATGGCGTGTTCCTATTGGCTAAGGACTATGTTTCTTTGCCGTTGGCCAAAAAGAACATTCCTATTGGTTAAGGACATCGGAAGATAACTCCCAATTCGTTCCTTAAAGACGGATTTTCTTTCCAATATTTTACTTTCAAAATGACCTCAATGAGGACATCTATTGGGACCTTTTGGAACATGGCTGAGTACACTAAATCAACTGAAAAATTATCGTATTTTTTATTTAGAAATACGTATAAAATATTTATTACATATAATAGTTGAATAAAATAGGAAATGGATATATTTCGCACAATAAGAATGTCTAGATAAACAGTATCTTCACATTTATAGAATAATCTTAAAGAGAAATACTCGTATACAGTTTTGGCAAAATTGGATTAGCCCAACAGTAGGGGTCCAGAATTGCCAAAAAATTAATTAGGTAGAATATTTGTAATTAGAGAAAGTGGATAATCACTTGGACGATATATAATGCGGAAAATATATATTTCTAGAATTTAATATCATCGTCCTACTAAAGAGATCATGAATAACATATTTAGCCTGATTGCTTTTCTTTCAAGGTCGAAAGGTTTGCAGCCCTTATCACCGAGTGGACAAGGATGTAAACATTAGATTCTTTTAGTTTTTAACTTATATAGCAACAGAATCTTTACAAACAAAATAGTCCGATCAGTTAACTACAGATACTTTCTATTAGTACAAATGAAGACAGCACAGTGATAAAGGCAGTAATGAAGACATATAATTCTTCACATATCCTTTCATCTAAATTCGAAAGGAACTACCTCCAGACAACATTAAATCAAAAAGGATTCTTATCATTAGGATAGTAATTTTGGACCTACTCTCAATGCCGTATTTCATTCATCTACTTATCCCAAGATTCCATATGATTTAGCAGTCCAATAAGTCTGGAATATTGATTCGAAAAGGATAAAATTCGTGAAGAAACGAACCAGAACAGCGAAAAATATTGTTAGTGTGTCTAAAGTTATGCTGGAAATTAACGTAGTTATAAGCATTATTAAATTTACATTATACTTCATGTAAGGTTTTATGTCTAATTTGTTTAAGTATTGAGAGAAAAACGCTTAATTTTCTTAACATTTTGATGTTGACAATCTTGATATTTATTTTACGTAGTACTGTATTTCACTTTCAAAATTGGATATTTAATACAACGTATATCTCACAATCTGATATTTTTATGATTATGAACACACTGTATTTTGTTAACATTTTGCCAAAAACTCTATAATAAGGACAATTTTCCATGGGAAAAAGAATCGATGGAAGTTATAAATCACTCAATGAAAAAACTATTGTATATTTCTCTTACAAAATATTAGAAAAAAAATCTCCAGATAAACATAAGTCAGCAATCTAATATTATATTGAATTCTTCAACTACTAAAGGCGAATCCTAAATAATTTTGAACTTCATTCAAAGGTTTGAAGGCTTTTCAAGAATGAGGTTCTGGTATTACTAAAGTAGGAGGCCTCTATACCGAAGAGGTTCCAGAATGTCCAACATTAACATCGGATAGTCTTCTTTATTATAAAGAAATAAATGGTCATTATTAGCAAATATCCAAAGACTAAACCTCATTCACTAGAAATATACAATTTTTATCGTACAAGAGATCGTTTGATTTAAATTATTTACTCAAGTTTATTTTCTTTTAGGGGTTTGTAAATGGCAACCCTTCTCCAAATATCGTCTACGTTTGTAAACAAAACTATTCATTAGAGATAAAAATATCATTTATCACGAATATTGAAGGATATATTTTACATAAATTATAACGCCAGGTCTTAATATAGGAGCTCCATTGATCATATTATCTGTGATTAAATGTCTTTTGAGATTTCATAGATTGGTACTTCTGACTACTGGACTTCAGTGAACTAAGTCAGTGTGCTGACGTCACCACAAGAAAATATCAGATGAAATAGGAATAGTAAATACTATTCATTTCAAATGTTTAATTCATGGGTGAAATGTTATCTTAAATAATACATTCTTTTATATGTTTAAAGTTACAATATTTTTATTGCTAGTTAAGATATTTTTAGAATAGTAAATCATATCATAGATGGTATTCATGCATATAACAAGAAACTTTTGATAGTTAACTGAACCGATTTTTTTGGTTATAAATATTTTGTTGTTATATAAGTTAAAAGCTAAAAGAATCTAATTTTTACATCCATGTCCACTCAGTGATAAGGGCTGCAAACCTTTCGACTTAGAAAGAAAAATAATCAGGCTAAATATTTTATTCATGACCTCTTTAGCAGGACGATGATATTAAATTTAAAAAATATATATTTTCCGCTTTCTATATTATCCAAGCGATTATCCACTTTCGCTAAATTAGAAATTTTATCCAATTAATTTGTTGGCAATTCTGGCCCCCTCCTGTTTTGCTAATCCAATTTTTCCAAAACTGTATACGAGCATTTCTCTTTAAGATTATTTTATAAATGTCAATATACTGTTTTCCTAGACATTCTTATTGAATTAGATAATTTATTTTCATATGTTATTCATCTATTGTATGTAATCAATATTTTATATGTATTTTTAGATAAAAAATACGATAATTTTTCAGTTGATTTAGTGAACTCAGCCATGTTCCTAAAGGTATCAATAGATGGCCCCTGTGAGGTCATTTTGGAAGTAAAATATTGGAAAGAAAATTCAGCTTTAAGGAACGAATTGGGAGTTATCTTCCGATACCCTTAGCCAATAGGAATGCTCCTTTCGGGCAACGGCAAAGAAACATAGTCCTTAGCCAATAGGAACACGCCATTAGGGCACACTGTTAAGAAATAGTGGTTTGCTCTTTCAACTAGGTAAAAGAGCCAAATGCCAGTTCATGAATAATTTGGAAAATTACCTTTTTGTATTTAATTTTGAATAAATAAAACTTTGAATATTATACATTATTCATTCCATTTATAGCAAGTATTGACAGTAAATTAAAACCATATTATACTTACATGATACATATACTTATACGGTACTCTGAATCAAAATCTCATCCTCTGGCTGAAAAATGCATTTTTCATATTGATCTAAATTTTTGTGAACAGTTTTGTAAGCAGAGGCAAATCAAAGCTATTTCTACATAGTCCTATAAATATATCATGCTCTTTGAATAGTGAATATTGTTCACTTTGATAGTTAATTAGATAGATACTTGTAACAATTTCCTTGATTGAATTAAATCTTGTGTTGTTAATTGCAAAAACTGAAATCTTGGCTGAGAAATCAGTTACGTTGAAGGTATTTTTGACAGTATATTTTCAAATATTACGAAAATAGGTACAAATATTAAAATATATCCTTTGCAATTGAGAGAGAGAGAGAGAGAGAGAGAGAGAGAGAGAGAGAGAGAGAGAGAGAGAGAGAGAGAGAGAGAGAGAGAGCATGCATATTTCAATAAAGTCAGTTTAGTGTTAACCTTTCGAGTCCCTGCATAGATACATACATACGTGTATATATATATATATATATATATATATATATATATATATATATATATATATATATATATATATATATATATATATATATATATATACTCGCAACGATAACAAGGGTATCCATTTCTAGTCCACTGCAGTACAAAGGCCTCAGACATATCTTTATTCATGTTATGTTTGGCCAGTTTTCATGACCACGCTGGCCAATGTGGATTAGTGATTTTGGGAAACTTTCATTTGATCGCTCACTGCAAACCAACCTAGTTTGGCGTTTCACAAACACTTTCACCACTTGAAGGTATCCCCACTCAGAAAGTGATATATATATATATATATATATATATATATATATATATATATATATATATATATATATATATATATATATATATATATATATATATATATATATATATATATATATATATATATATATATATGTATATATATATATATATATATATATATATATATATATATATATATATATATATATATATATATATATATATATATATTTATAAATGTATATAATTATATATATATATATATATATATATATATATATATATATATATATATATATATATATATATATATATATATATATATATATAAACGAAATAGTGACTGTTTATATTAAGCCATATGCCTCCCTTCGGGCTCTCCTGAGAGGATATTTCAATGGGTCTTCTCTGAATTGCTGTGTTCGGGATGAACTAAAAACCAGTCATGGACGTCTTGGTTACTTACTATGAATCGATTACATATGCAGTTACACATATGTCTCCTCTGCTTCAATGACCTCTGCATCTGTCTGGATAAAGTATTTTCCAAGTCCTTCAATGAAGGATATTTTTGGAGTTTCTTGAAGATGGTTATTGTTAGCATACATTTTTAATTAATACCACCTGCAAAACATCATATATGCATCACCTTGAGTTCACTAGATAGAATTAGAGTTACATTTTACCGCTATTAAGATGAGTAGGAGGTGATACCAAGTCTATAGCTGCAGTGGTATCCACTATGAATCCTGGCTCGTGCAATTACATGAATATGGTCTGTCCTTTTAGACATCTACAGTTGTGTGCAAATTCCTACAATTCGTTATTTTTTTTTTATAATTAAAATCCCAAATTAATTGATTATTGCAAGCATTTATTTTTAGGCAATATTACCCACATGACTTGGGGTAGCTTATTTGACACGCCTCTGGCTGCCAATCTATTGGACGAGAGCTCAAGATCGACTTGGGCTCGATAGCTTCTAGTAGTGTCTGTAACCTCACCATCCTTGTGAGCTGGGGATGGGTGCTTCGGGGGTTAGTCTACAGATCTACCTGCTGAGTCATCAGCAGCCTTTGCCTGGTCCTCCCTGGTTCTAGCTTAGTGGAGAGGTGACTTGGGCACTGATCTTATGCATATAAGATCAGCTTCTTGAGCATTATCTTGTCCATTGTCTCTGCCATTAATGAGGGACCTTTAGCCCCATGAGAATGTGCACATTTATTTTGTGTCCAACTGTACCTACAAATACATTTGCATCGAGAAACGAAGCCTTCAAATGCATGTTTTCATAGAGGATACTATGTATTAACTTTTCTGCCATTTTCAAACACATTTACATGAACTAATTTGAATCAAGGAAAATATCACCATGTTGCTTTATAATCATGATCAATAATATAAGAATAATTTTGCTTTAGAAATTACATAAGTTTTACCTTTAAATTAGTTGTAGATATCAATAATGATTATATGAATTTATAATAATTTTCTGTGCTTGTGATTAACAATTGAAGTGCCTGGTATTACCCGAGTTGCAGATGTGATCTCCAACAGAGATTTCTCTGATTTTCAAAATGGCCCTTTTGCTTCAGTCATTACTTGATGATCCACGTATGGCAAAGCCCTGACTTAGGACCTATATCACGATCGATCACATTCAGGAAGTTCTTGTGCTCCAACTGCTCCTGAGTATCAGTATTTGAGGATCTCTGCCAGGCGAAGACCCTGGATTAGGACCTGTATCACAATATATCACACTTAGAAGGTCTTTGTGCTCCAACTGCTCTTCAGGATCAGTATTTGAGGATCTGTGCTCGTAGAAGCCCCTGAATTAGGACCTGTGTCACGATAGATCCCGTTTAAGACGTCCCTGTGCTCCAACTGCTCCTTAAGATCAGTCTTTGAGGATATCTACTCGACAGAACCCCTGAATTAGGCCAGAACTCTGCTAAACAGTCTCTGGAATGCCACTGGTGTTCGTGTTATTGTCCAAAGTAAAAGGAACAGATTGCGTGCTGATGGCCTGAATGCAAGATGCTCGGCTGTTGCTCTTCGACTTAAATCCCCAAACACCATTATAAAAGGTTGGCCTTTTGTTTTGTGCTTTTGGACTGGAACATCTGGGCCTGGTCATGTGTACTCTTCTGTGATGAGTCGAGGTTTTGTGTTTCCTCCAACGATACACACCATAGGGTATGGAGGGACTCTGGGCAATGTTTTGCTGAGTGTGCCATTGTTGAGCAGGACTATTTCGGTGGTTTCTCTATTATATTGTGGTCAGGAATGAGTGGTGGGGTCACCCAGACCTTCATGTGTTCCAGCAGGGGGCAATTGATGCCAGAATGTACTGGAATGACATTATTCTCCCTATTCTCCGTGCCTAGAGTTGTGTTGTGGTTCCTGATTCCTTGCTTATGAATAACATCCCACTAATCTGTTGTGCGAGGCTTGTGCAAGAATGCCTTGCCACAGAAGGTATCTGTCGATTGGACTGACTATCCGCTTCACAGGATCTCAGTCCTATCTAAGGGACCAGCTTGGGAGAGTCGTTCAGCGTCTTCAACAGCCTCCAGCTAATTCACAAAAGATTAGAGACCCCCTCACAGAGGAGTGGCAAAGATTCAATCCTCGAAAACTTGAATGCAAGCATTCCAAGGTATCATACTAGTATCCAAGCTAGAGGAAATCACACGATGTACTGATACCGAACGCTTTAAGATGAAACCTGTGTTATGTGACTTTTCCTAAGTGGATGTATTCTGTTTCATAAAGAATATTTTGTGTTGTGGGTCCATCTGTAAATAAACTATGTCTGGTCATTACAGAAATGTGTTTTAATTCAATTGTACAGTAAATAAATAAAACGGGATATATATATATATATATATATATATATATATATATATATATATATATATATATATATATATATATATATATCTATATCTATCTATCTATATATATATATATATATATATATATATATATATATATATATATATATATATATATATATATATATATATATATATATATATATATATATATATATATATATATATATATATATACAGTAAAGAAGTAGATCCAATGAACAATACGTGATATGAAACGTTAAATACCCTGAACGAACAAAGTAAAACGACAGTGGAGGTCCTGTAGAGAGTGGGGTTCCCCTGCTGTATGGGACCGGAAAAACAGCCATCAAAGTAAAGTACAGTAACATACTACTTCAGGCTCAGAGTTCACAGTCTCTAATACGTTTTAGGAGTATACATAGAATAGCTGAAAGGAAAAATTATCTTACATTATTATTATTATTATTATTATTATTATTATTATTATTATTATTATTATTATTATTATTATTATTAGAAAAGGAAGCTACAATCAGAATTGTGAAAGCAGAATGGTTTTAATTTACAAGGCTTCATCAACTGAGACACTGAAAAAGAGCTAAGAAATCAAGAAAATTAAAATTATGGAAATCCTCCAGTTTCTTTATAATCATGTCTATGAATTGGAGCTCTGGTCTTACGCTGGGCATTGGAAGGCCATTCTCCCCTTAATGACAGCTTTGAGGAAAGCCCTGAAGCCGTTCTAGGAACCGAAAGCTACAATAGTATGTACAACACAGACGAAAATATGATTATCACTAAATGACTTAGCTCTGAATACCATCAATGAAATTATTTACTTATTCTAAAAATATATTACTATACAATAAAAGTGTTGTAACTGTAAACATATAAAAGAATGCACAAATCAAAATAGCATTGCATACATCAATTAAACATATTATGAAATAAATAGTGTTCACTGTTCCTATTTCATTTGATATATTTTTTTTTTGTAGTGACGTCAGCACACTGATTTAGTTCACTGAAGTCTAGCAGTCAGGAGTACCAATCTATGAAACCTCAAAAGGTATTTGATCACAGTTGATATGATTAATGGAGCTCTTATATCAAGACCTGGCGTTATAATTCCTATAGTATATCCTTAAATATTCGTGATCAATGATCATAAAGGTCGTTAATCTTAGATTAATATGAAATCTAATGAATAGTTTTGTTTACAAACGTAGACGACCTTGTAGGAGGGCTGCCATTTACAAAAACTTAAAAGAAGATGAACTGGAGTAAATAAATTACATCAAACGATCTCTTGTACGATAAAATTGTTATATTTCTAGTGAATGAGGTTTAGCCTTTGGATATTGGTTAATAATGACCATTTGTTTCTTTATAAAAAAGAACACCACCCAATGTTTATGTTGGACATTCTGGAACCTCCTCTGTTTAGAGGTATCCCTTTTCGTAATGCCAGAACCTTATTCTTGAATAGCCTTCAAACCTTCGAATAAAATTGAAAATAATTTAGGATTCGCTTTTAGTAGTTGGAGAATTTGATTATAATATTAGAGGGTTGACGTATATAAATGTAGAGATTTTTTATATTATTTTGTAATCTTAAATATACAATAGTTTTTTCATTGAATGACTTATAGATTAAATCGATTCTTTTTCCCATGGAAAATTGTCCTTAATATATAGTTTTTGACAAAATGGTTACAATATATGTTCATAATCATATAAAAATCAGATTGTGAGATATACGTTGTATTAAATATCCAATTTTGAAAGGAAAACACAGTATTACGTAAAATATATATTAGGATTGCCAACATTAAAATGTTAAAAAAGGAAGCTTTTTTCTCTCAATACTTAGAAAAATTAAACATAAAACCTTAAATGAAGTATATTGTAAATTTAATAATGCTTAATATGTCAAATTCCTCCATAATTGAAGACACATTAACGATATTCTTCGCTGTTCTGGTTCGTTTCCTCAGGAATTTTATCCTTTTTATATTAATATTCCAGACTTATTGGACAGCTTAATCATATGGAATCTAGGTATAAGTAGATAAATGAAATACGGCATGGAGAGTAGGTCCAAAATTTATATCCTAATGATAATCATCCTTCCTGATATAGTGTCGCCTGCTGGTTGTTCCTTTAGAATTTAGATGAAAGGGTTTGTGAAGAATTATATGTCTTGATTACTGCCTTTATCACTATATTGTCTTCATATATATAACAAGAAACTTTTGATAGTTATTTGAACCGATTGTTTTGGTTATAAATATTTTGTTGTTATATAAGTTAAAAGCTAAAAGAATCTAAGGTTTACATCCTTGGCCACCAGATGATAAGGGCTGCAAACCTTTCTACTTTGAAAGAAAAGCAATCAGGCTGAAATCTTCTATCCATGACCTCTTTAGCAAGAGGATGAATTTATATTTTAGAAATATATATTTTCCGCTTTATATATTATCCAAATGACTTTCCACTTTCTCTAAATAAAAAATTCTACCTAATTAATTTGTTGGCAATACTTGCCCCCCTCCTGAGGTGCTAAATAAATTTTTCCAAAACTGTATACGAGTATTTCTCTTTAATACTATTTAATAAATGACAAGATAATGTTTATCTAGACATTATTACTGAGTAAAATCTATTCATTTCATATTCTATTCAACTATTATATGTATTGAATATTTCATACGTATTTTTAGTTAAAAAATACGATAAATTTTCAGTTGATTTTGTGAACTGGGCCATTTTCCTACAGAAATCAATAGATGGCCTCAGTAAGGTCATTTTAGAAGTAAAATATTGGAAAGAAAATTCGGCTTTAAGGAACGATTTGGGAGTTACCTTCCGATGTCCTTAGCCAATAGGAATGCTCCTTTCGGGCAACGGCAAAGAAACATAGTCCTTAGCCAATAGGAACACGCCATTCGGGCAAACTGTTAGGAATAGTGGTTTGCTCTTTCAACTAGGTAAAAGAGCCAAATGCCAGTTCATAAACCATTGGAAAATTTCCATTTTTGTACTTTCTTTCGAATGAATATATAGAATAAACCCTTGAATATTATATATATTATATTTCAGTTATTGCACATATGGGTTATAAATTAAGCCCATATTTTACTTATACGATACTTATGCTTATACGGTACTCTTCATCAAAATCTCATCTACTGGTTGAAAAGTGCATTTTTCATATTAATCTAAAGTTTTGTTACCAGTTTTATAAGCAAAGACAAATCAAATATATTTTTATATTGTCCTATGAATATATCATGCACTTTAGATTCTGAATATGGTGATAAAGTTCCTGTTTCCTTTGATAGTTGATAAAATAAATAATTTTAACAACTTCCCTGATCGATTTTAAACTGGTTTTGTTTATTTTTTTTAAATATGAATCTTGGTTGAGAAATCAGTTACGTTGAAACAGTGCATTAAATTTATACAGGGTATTTTTGACAGTTTATTTCTCAGATACTAGCAAAAATAGGTATAAATATTAAAATATACCATCTGCAATTTACGCACACACACACACACACACACACACACACACAGAGCACGCGTATTTGATTTAAAAACGAGTTTATTATTAACCTTTGTATCTCTGCATACATATTATATATATATATATATATATATATATATATATATATATATATATATATATATATATATATATATATATATATATGTATATACTCGCAACGATAACAAGGGTAGCCATTTCTAGTCCACTGTAGTACAAAGGCCTCAGACATGTCTTTATTCATGTTGGTTTTGGCCAGTTTTCATGACCATGCTGGCCAATGTGGATTAGTGATTTTGGGAGACTTTCATCTGATCGCTCATAGCAAGCCAACCTAGTATGGGTAGCCCTGACAGGTACAGCTTTGCTAATCATGGCGTTACATAACCCCTTTCCCCATGTTAAGGTATCCCCACTCAAAAGTGATATATGTATATATATATATATATATATATATATATATATATATATATATATATATATATATATATATATATATATATATATATATATATATATATATATATATATATATATATATATATATATATATATATATATATATTCATATATATATATATATATATATATATATATATATATATATATATATATATATATATATATACATATGATTATATATGGCTTAATATAGACAGCCACTATTTCGTTTATATATATATATATATATATATATATATATATATATATATATATATATATATATATATATATATATACATATATATAGACATATATATATATATATATATATATATATATATATATATATATATATATATATATATATATATATATATATATATATATATGTATATATATATATATATATATATATATATATATATATATATATATATATATATATATATATATATATATATATATATATATATATTTATATATATATATATATATATATATATATATATATATATATATGTGTGTGTGTGTGTGTGTGTGTGTACATATACATGTATATATATCAACGAAATAGTGGCTTTTTATATTAGCCTACATGCCTCCCTTCGGGCTCTCCTGAGAGGAGATTTAAATGGGTTTTCTCTGAATTGCTTGGTTCGGGATGGACTGAAACCAAAGTCGTGGATGTCTTGGTTTCTTGCTATGAATTGATTGCATAAACAGTTACACATATGCCTCATCTGCTTCAATGACATCTGCATCTGTCTGGATAAAGTATTTTCCAAGTCCTTCAATGAAGCATATTTTTTAAGTTTCTTGAGGAATGTTATTGTTAGCATACATATTTAGTTAATACCACCTGCAAAACATCATGTATGCATCATATTGGGACCATTAGGTATCATATAAGTTTTTTACCTACTACTATGAGATTCATGGCCTCTGTAACACGGTTTTTTCGCAATCATTTTTTATCTATGAATTTCATAAATATAATGCTTCTTCAGAATGCACATTATATCTACACATAAATTTTAACTATATTCTGCATTACGTAGGTTGAATAAATTTGGTACTTATAATGTAAAAGTGACGTTTTTTGAAGACGGGCCAACTTACTCAGAGAAAAGGTTTCGAATGCACTCGTTACGTAACTTATGACGGCATTTCTTCCCTCTTTCTCGATCGATGATTGGCTATACGTAACGAAGGCTATACCTCTGCCAACAATGACACAAAAGTTTAAATAAAAGCAAAGCAGTACACCTTTATGAACTCTGAAACCCCTCCACTGATAATTGTCATAATGAAAAAACCAACAAAATATGGTAATATATACAAAAACACTTCGATTATTAGTCTAACTCCCAAAATAGGTTTTCTAAGAAATTACAGTCTACTTTATAGGTCACAATCAGATTGACAAGGTGTAGTGAATAGTTGTTAATTTTCAAAAACGTAGTAGACAAGCTTGATTTGATAACTGCTATATCCAATGTCAAGCAATTTTTATTTATTATCTATCTACTTACCTATTTACTGTAAAAAAAAAATAGCCGGTACCGTATTTTGGCTTTAAACCTTCACCAATAATTATTATCGTCAGAATGATGACATCATGCGGCTCCACCCACTTTGGCCTCGTTATAATTCAGGATAACACTGAAGGCTATCACGGGCATTGTTGGATCAGAAAATTTAAATTCTGGCTATAAAAACTCATTTCTCGAGTAGTTGTAAGAAGTGCTAAATAATCCTCAAGGATCCCAGCAGTTGGCCTAAACTTTTAATTCATGTATACTACTGTTGCGGCACTACTGCTACAGTAATATTACTACGCTAGCACAGATACCCCACCCACATTTATGTATCGTTCCGCCATTCATAAAGTCTTACTAATGTTTTTTTTTTTTTTTTTTTCACTGTGCAATAAGCCACGGCCTCCTCAGAAATTAAGTTTAACATTAGATGTTATGTTATTTCATTAAGCTGAAAAATTATGGCAACTGGGTATGTTATTGCCGATGTTGAAGCTAAAGATAAAGTATGGTATCATTCCTTCATTGCATTATCATCTTTACTACTATTAGTTTTGCTACATGTAGTAATTCTTTTAAAGGATAAATGAAATATGTTCACTTTACTTCTATAAATTCCCATTAGATGTACAAATAAAACTCCTAAAACTATTCTTGATTTATTTTCAAAATGCAGTCATGCCCAAAACATAGCCAACACGGTCGTACGGCCTAAGAAGAAGAAAAGAAATGATATTGGATGATCCGTTGGTCTGATGGAGAGTTTAGTACAAAATTCTTATTTTAACAAAAATAGTTATATAAAGACTGTTTACATACAATCTCTCTCTCTCTCTCTCTCTCTCTCTCTCTTGGTGGCATAGTGAATAGTTAATGGAAATGTTCAAAAGCCTGAATGGCATTACAAGTATTATAATCATGTTACGCTAAATACAAAACAGACCATAAACATTGGATTTAAACTAGAAACTGAATAATTACCTATTCAGGCTATAGTAAATATGGCCACGGGCTTCCTCTTGACTGTTTAAAGTTGTAAGTCGTAAGACAAATTCAGTTTCGCAACCACGGGAGCAATTCCAAATCCTGTTAGCCATTCTTGACTGTTATTGGTTTAAGAGCAGATGGAACAAGGTGAATGGGTGTCTGGTGGATGGGCGGGGCAAAATTTTGTCAGAAGGTGTTTACATTGCTTACGTAATGAATGTTTTCGACTCTTGGCTTGTTATCACTGACCATGGCGTCGGCTAGATCATTTTTACTCTATAAAAATTAAAACTATCGGGTTTAGGTTATTGATAATGCTGACAAAATTTGTGTGTGGTTGTAAAATATACACATGTCAACTTTCAGCTACATCCGATGATTTGATAAGGAGCAAAGTCCAAAAAACCGTGTTACAGAGGCCCTGAATCTCCTAGTAGTAAGATGAGTAAGAGGAGATACCCAGGTTATAGGTGCAGTGGTATCCACTATGAATCCTGGCTCGTCCAATTACATGAATATGATCTGTCCTTTAGACTTCTACAGTTGTATGAAAATTCCTATACTTTGTTAATTCTTTTATTCAAATCCCAAATTAATTGGTTATTGCAAGCATCTATTTCTAGGTGATATTACCTCATTTACTTGTGGTAGCTTATTTAAAACGCCCCGGCATGTCAATCTCTTTGATGAGAGTTCAAGATCCACTTGAGCTCAATAGTTTCTAGTAGTGTCTGTAACCTCACCATCCTTGTGAGGTAAGGATAGGGTCTTAGGAGGCTAGCCTACAGGTCTACCTGCTGAGTCACCAGCATCCTTTGCCTTGTCCTCTCTGCTCCTAGCTGAATGGAGAGGTGACTTGGTCGCTGAGTTTATGCAAATAAGATCAGCCTCTTTGGCATTATCCTGTCCCTTGTCTCTGCCATTCACGAGGGACCTTTAAGCCCAAGAGAATTTGCACACCATATTTGGGTTCAACCGTAACTACAGTAGGGGTACATTCGCACCGAGAAACGAAGACATAAAATATATGTTTTCATAGAAAATTCTATGTTCTGAATTACTCTATTTCTTCCATTTTCAGATATATTTACACAAACTAATTCGAATCAAGAAAAAAACGTCATTAAGATACTTATAATCAATAGTATAAAAATTTGGCTTTGAACGTTACATAAGTTTTACCATTAAATTAGTTATAGATATCAATACCAATTACCTGAATTTATAGTACTTTTTTTTTTGTGTTTGTGAATAACCCTTGAAGCGCCTATTATTACCCGAGTTGCAGATGTGACTTCCAACAGAGATTTCTCTGATTTTCAGAATGGCCCTTGTGCTTCAGTCGTTTTTTGAGGATCTCTGTTTGGCAAAGCCCCTGACTCAGGACCTGTATCACGATTGATCATATTCAGGACGTCCTTGTGCTTCAACTGCTCCTCAGGATCAGTATATGAGGATCTCTGTTCAGTGAAGTCCCTAGATTAGGACCTGTACCACGATAGATCCCATTTAGGAGGTCCTTGTGCTCCAACTGCTCCTCAGGATCAGTATTTGAGGATCTCTGCTCGGCAAAGCCCCTGAATTTGGACCTGTGTCACGATAGATCATGTTTAGGACGTCCCTATGCTCCAAATGCTTCTCAGGATTAGTTTTGAGGATCTCTCCTCGGTAGAACCCCTGAATTAGGCCAAAACTCTGCGAAACAGTCTCCAAAAGGCCACTGGTGTTCGTGTTAGTGTCGAGAGTAAAAGGACCACACTTTGTGCTGATGGCCTGAATGCAAGCCGCCCGGCCGTTGCCCTTCAACTTAAATCCCCAGACACTGTCAGATAAGGTTAGCCTACTGTCGTTTGCATGTCTAATGGAAAATCTCTGCCTGGTCATGTGTACTCTTCTCTGATGAGCCAAGGTTTTGTGATTCCGCCAACGACAGACACCACAGGCCTTTGGGCAATGTTTTGTTGAGAGTGCCATTTTTCATCAGGACTATTTCGGTGGGTCCTCTATTATGGTGTGGGCATGAATGAGTGTCGGGGTCGCCCAGACCTTCACGTGTTCCAGCAGGGGGCAATTGAAGCCAGAATGTACCAGAATGACATTATTCTCCCTATTCTCCGTGCCTACACTGGTGATGTGGTTCCTGATTTCTTTCATAGGGACGACATCACACTAATCCATTGTGCGAGGCTGATGCAAGAATGCCTAATCATAGAAGGTATATGTCGATTGGACTGGCCAGCAGCTTCCCCGGATTTAAATCTTATTGAGCATCTTTGGGACCAGCTTGGGAGAGACGTTCAGCAAAGTCAATAGCCTCCAGCCAATGCCCAAATGCTCAGAGACGCCCTTACAGAGGAAAGACAACGATTGGCCCAGGAAACCATAGACCACTTAATTGCAACCATACCAAAAAAAGTTCTTGCTTGTATTCAGGCCAGATGAGGTCACACCAGGTACTGATGTGGAGCGCTTTAGGATGGAACCTGTGTTATGTGACTTTTCTTGTGTGTTTGTATTCTGTTTCATAAAGAATATTTTGTATTGTGGGTCCATCTATAGATAAACTATGTCTGGTCATTAAAGAAATGTGTTTTAATTCAATTGTACAGTAAATAAATGAAGCTAGATATATAGACAGTAAAGAAGTAGATTAAATGAACAATACGCGATATGAAATGTTAAATACCCTGAACGAACAAGGTAAAACGACAGTGGAGGTCCTGTAGAGAGTGGGGTTCCCCTGCAGTATGGGACCGGAAAATTAGCCATCAAAGTAAAGTACAGTAACATACTACTTCAGGCTCAGAGTTCATAATCTCTAATACGTTTTAGGATTATACATAGAATAGTTGAAAGGAAAAGTTATCTTACATTATTATTATTATTATTATTATTATTATTATTATTATTATTATTATTATTATTATTATTATTATTATACTATATAAAACAGAGTTACATTCATAATTGCGAAAGCAGAAAGGTATTTATAAGGTTTTATTAAACATATTTACAAATATTCTTTAAGTGAGACATTGAGGAAGACCTAAAAAATCAAGAAAATTAAAAGCTTGATGGATGTCCTCAAGTTTCTTCATGATCATGTCTGAATTTTCGGCCTGTGGTCTTATGCTGGGCACTGGGAGGCCATTCTACCCTTAATAGCGGCTTTGAGGAAAGCCCTAAAGCCGTTCTAGGAACCGAAAGCTACAATAGTTTGTATAATATATACGAAAACATTATGATTTTTAATAAGTTACTTGGCTCTGAATACCATCAATGATATTATTTACTTGTTTTAAAAATATATTGCTATGCAATAAAAGGGTTGTAACGGTAAACATATAAAAGAATGCACTAATTAAAGTAACATTTCATCCATCAATTAAATATATCATGAAGTGAATAGTGTTTACTGTTCCTATTTCGTCTGCTATTCTCTTGTAGTGATGTCATCACACTTAGTTTAATGGAAAGTCCAGCAGTCAGGAGTACCAATCTATGAAACCTCAAAGAGCATTTGATCACAATTGATATCTTTAATGGAGCTCTTATATTAAGATCTGGCATTATAATTCATGTAAAGTATATCCTTTAATATTCGTGATAAATTATCATAAAGGCTTTTTATCTTAGATTAATATGAACTCTAATGAATAGTTTTGTTTACAAACGTAGACGACCTTGCAGAAGGGCTGCTATTTACAAAACCCTAAAAGAAGAAGAACTGGAGTAAATAAGTTAAATCAAACGATCAAAGTCGAAAGGTTTGCAGCCCTTATCACCGAGTGGACAAGGGTGTAAACATTAGATTCTTTTAGCTTTTAACTTATATAGCAACAAAATATTTACAAACAAAATAGTCCGATCAGTTAACTACTGGTACTTTCTAATTGTACATTTGAAGACAGCACAGTGATAAAGGCAGTAATCAAGACATATAATTCTTCATATATCCTTTAATCTAAATTCCAAAAGGAACAACCAGCAGACAACACTTTATCAGAAAGGATTATTATCATTATGATATTAATTTTGGCCCTACTTTCAATGCCGTATTTCATTTATCTACTTATCCTTAGATTCCATATGATTTAGCAGTCCAATGAGTCTGGAATATCAATTCGAAAAGGATAAGATTCGTGATGAAACGAACCAGAACAGCCAAGAATATTGTTAGTATGTCTTTAATTATGGAGGAACTTGACGTATTAAGCATTATTAAATTTACATTTTACTTCATTTAGAGTTTTATGTTCAATTTGAATAAGTATTGAAAGAGTTACAATTTCGTTTTTCTTAGCATTTTAAGGTTGGCAATCTTGATGTGTAAGAAATTTCCTATCTAGAGCATAGTATTTTCCTTTGGAAATGGGCTATTTAATTCATCGTATATTTCACAATCTAATGATATGTTAATGATCATGAAGATCTATTGTTACCATTTTGACAGAAACTATATAATAAGAGCAATTTTTCAGGCGTGAAAAATAGATGGACTAGAATCTAGATGGACATAAGAAGTCACTCAATGGAAAAAGCAAATCCTCTATTATTTTGAACTTTATTCAAAATGTTTAAAGTATATTCAGGATAAAACTTCTGGTATTACTGAAAAGGGAGGAATCTATACCAAAGGAGTACCAGAGTTTCCAAAATAAACATTGGATTATCTACGTTATTGTATACAAATATATGGTAATTATAACCCAATATCCAAAAAAAAAAAAAAAAATAATTTCTATAAATATATCACTTCAATTCTACACGAGAGCATTTGCCATTACATATATTCTCAAGTTCATCTACTATTATGGTATTACAAGGTCGTCTGTGCTTGATTATATTACTCTTCATTTATTTTTTATATGGCCATTGTTTTAATCTAAGATCAATATTTCTTTTTTGCTTGAGTGAATAATGTGAATAATGTTTCATCTTTTATTCCATAGATAGTTAATTCTTATTAAAATTTTGAATGTTGATTGGAGTGAGAAACACAGAGACAGAGAGAGGTTGAAACTTTGAAAGAGTGAGAATTGTTGATAGTATAAGGCTTGCTTCACACGAGCGGATTTTCTCCATACGGAAATATTTCCGCTCATTAGGCAACATATCTTTACATGAAAGGGTTTTTCCCCGAATGGCATCGTAGTTTCTATAGGCCACCACACTGGAAACGCGTGAAATAGCAGTGCACGCAGGTAGTAAATCACTACCGCTCGGATATTTTCCCGAGCGGGTAGTGTGTGAAAGGACCTCATTAATCTTCATTGGTTTCTAATCCTCGCGGTTCAATCCGCTCCTGTGAATCAAGCCTAGTAGACGAACAGAAAGGTAATAAAAAAAATTGCTCTACTCTTTAGTTTTACTGCATTTAAAGGTTTAAAGGTCGCTCATGAATGGAAGATGCAAGGGACAGTGACATCGCCCTATCAAGCAGGTCAGGGCTCTGCAGACTGACCATATATGCATATGCTTAGCACCCAAGCCCCCTCTCCACCCAAGCTAGGACCAAGGAAGGCCAGGTAATAGCTACTGATGACTCAGCAGATAGAACTATAGGCTCCCCCGACCCCCCCCCCCCCCCCCCCCCTCCTTAGCTCACAAGGATGGTGAGGTTGCTGTGGCTAATGGAACTTACTAGTTTAAGCGGGACTCAAACCCCAGTCTAGCAATCACCAGTCAGGGGCGTGTTACCACATATTCAATGTCTTAACTCTGTAATACATTGAAGTTTAGTATCTGGTCATTAGCTGCATTCATGATGTTACTTCAGCAATGGCTGTTTCCTTCGTCACTTGCGGGAATTTTACTTTGGATCTGGTAAGAGAAATTCAAATTGAAAGTTATAGTGTATAGCTTTATTCAGAATTACAAAACATAGTGATAAAGTGTTTACAGAAATGACCCTATACACAGTAGGAGCTATTGATAGTGTCTTTTGTGTACTTCAAGCGGTGCACTGTACTCATTCCTTAAAGGCCTATGACTCTGTCCATAGTCCTTTCAGCCCCTCGTTGCCATCACCTCTTTTGCCACCTTACTGACCAAATTCTTATAACACATTTCAGTGTAACTGTAAGGTTTTCTAAAGTTGCATGTGGGTGCTTAATGGCTTCCCAGGCCACAGTACTAGGCCTTATTGCCCTCATTCATAGATTTAATTCTATGCATAAGGAGTGAAGTATAAATTCCACTTGGAACTTAGTCTTTTGTTGAAAGTATTTTTATAAGATATGTTTATTTTTGATTGATTATTCTTCGTGAATAATATTACATGTAATGATTGATTGATTGATTGATTTAATGTATTAAGGAACCAATTTGTATATCCTTGTAACTCCATGTCAGGTCCCTTAAAGTACTAAAAATTGATTTTCAGGCTGATTACAACAAGTACCTAAGACTAGCAGCGAATACAAGGCTAACTGTCTTAAAGAAAATTCAAATTGTCGAAATATTATTGTAAAGGTTGATAGAGAAAATAATTAACAGCAGCTCTTCAAGGAGGACACTCCAAAATTAAACCATTGTTCTCTAGTCATGGGTAGTGCCATAGCCTCTGTATCATGGCCTTAAAGTGCCTTGGGTTAGAGTTTTCTTGCTTGAGGGCACACCCGAGAACACTGTTCTATTTTATTTCTCTTCCTCTTGTTTTGTTAAAGTTTGTATAGTTTATCGGTCTTAAAATATTTTATTTTCCTTTTTTCCTTTCCTCACTGGGCTATTTTTCCTGCTTATCCAACTAGGACTGTAGCTTAGCAAGTAATAAAAATAATAATAATAATAATAATAATAATAATAATAATAATAATAATAATAATAATAATATACTGATGAATGGCATTTCTTGCGTTTTTTTCTGAATGAAACTTGAGAATGTAGTGGTAGGCAAATAGCTACTAACTATATAGGAGAAATTAGCCTCCTAGAACTTGCTAAACTTCACACATGGCATACAAAGTAAGTGAAATAAATAAATAGATAAATTCAATGATGGAAACAGGTCGACTAATAACTGTTGACTTTATGGATATCATACATGTTATATATGTAGTAACTACACTATTCTATTTCAATGCATTTTTTGTAAAGTAATAATAACTAGAGGGGCACTCCATATAGTACTGACCTCCACCGTGGAAGCTTATTTCTCGACCTTTTGCTTGACCTTGACCTTTGACCTTAGCATTTATTAATTGGCGTGGATTTTCGTACACTCAAGTATGAACCAACTTTGAAGTCTCTGGGACAATGATGTCCAAACTTATGGCTGATTACGTGAGTTGGACATTTTGTTTGACCGTGACCTTGACCTTTGACATTGACCTTCTAAAATTTGATAATTTCCAGTTTTTTACATAACATTTAATCCCTGCAAGTTTCATTACTCTACGCTTAAAATTGTGGCCAGTAAGCTGTTCACAAATAAACTCACAAACAGGGGGTAAAACATAACCTCCTTCCAACTTCGTTGCCGGAGGTAAGATGCTGGCTTTCGCAGTGATATCTTGAAAGGTGACATCAGCGTTATCAAAGACTACTGGCTATGAAACTTGAATGCAGATGACAACACTGCTTATTCAAAGACACTAAACATAACAACACCCATTGTTGATGTCTGCTTTGTTGTTTTGCTATCCTTGTTCTGCTAGTGGTAAATGCTGAACAGCAGATATTTTCCCTGAAAATTCCAGTTAATTGTTAAAAGTGGTGGTGGAGAAAATAGAGTGCAAATAAAGGTGAGTGTTATATTCTATCTGTCAGATTCGACTTGTGAATATGTGGTTTCACAGTGCCTAGGCTCTTAATAATATTGAGACTTTAGCAAAGGATTTTTCAACTAGAATGTATTAAACTTTCAATGCTTGTATAAAGAAAGTGCGTTCATGGAATTAATCTCTTTTTGAGAATCGATGTCACAATTGTTTTACGATGCAAATCTAATTGATCTCTCTCTCTCTCTCTCTCTCTCTCTCTCTCTCTCTCTCTCTCTCTCTCTCTCTCTCTCTCTCTCTCTCTCTCTCAAATGCTGGGGTATCAGTCACATCTCACGATATTGTGCTGCCCTTAAAAAATGTGCGTTTTGTGCTGCTGAGCATGACAGTCGGACCTGCCCTAATCACCACCCTGTACCACCCACAGTGGTTGTCACTCCCTCGGTATCAAGATCATGCTCCTATATCGGTCTGCACCGGACACCTCACACTGGAAATTGCCGAGAGGCCAAGAGCCTGGAGTCAACATATGGTATGGCTGCACCAGATGATCATTCACTGCATCCAGCCAGCATGTTGCACAACCACTACCAAAACCATCAGTCCCCTCCACTGTTGTTGTCTCCTCACAAATGTCTACACTTCGTAATGCTGTAGAGCTCCTCAAGTCTTACTGTGACTTCCTTACATCATGTTTTGAACTCATTGAATCTCGTTTAGAGAGCATGAACACTCGCATTGACAGTCGTGTATCTTCCTTTTACAACCTGATTTCTGAATTTGCTTCTAAGCCATCACACTGTAATCTCTCCTTAAAGCTCGCCAGATTGTTATCGCATCAGTCACTACACTTCCTGAGAAACTTGACTTGCTTGCTACACATCTTAAGGATGTTACTGACCTTGTAACACCGCCCTTTCATGCCCGTGTTACCACTGCCTCCACATCTAGTTGCTGTCCTTTCAAAAGACATGTTTGATAATCAAGTGAAGCTCCATATCATCTCATGGAATGCCTGTGGTATTATAAACTTGAGAAAACTTTCTGTACTCAAGGGATTTGTACATAGTCACAACCCAGACGTTATTCTAATTCAAAAAGCTTTTGCTGGTAATGTTCAGTCCAGGGAAGAAGCTCCCTCCCTCACTGACTATGTGTCCTATGTATATCAAGTAAGACATGGCTTCATCACCTATATATGCACTTCTTCTCAGCATAAACTTCTCCCAAACTCTTCAGATGAAGCCACATATCAGGCATTGTGCTGGTTCCATGAATTTTTCAGGCAGAGAGGAAGGCGAGGGATGACGGCTTTTCCTTCATGAGACAACCAAGTCTTAAAACTCTGCACTGGTAACAACTATCAAGATATGATCTTGGGCTTCTACAACATTATGTACAAACAGATTCCTGGCAAAGATAAATGGAAAGTACCAACCATCAAACAAGCGTCTGTTCCATGGGGCATCTCATCAACGGGACTGTGATGAAGAAACCCACAAGTGTCTTCCACCACAGCCCTTCTCAATACACACAGGACCTTATTAATGAGTAGCCAAAACAGTTGTGAACCACGAACCTTCCAGCTCATATATGAGAGTCTCTCCCTACATATGAAAATCACCATGCTTTTCATTTCAGTACCACCTTACTGAATACTGATGAAGAGGACAACGTAGCCATAACTGAGGAAGAGCTACGATGTGGATTAGAAATGAGTAAAAAGTCAGCTTCAGGTGATGATGACATTACCTATGCAGTCCTTTGCACACTCATAAAAGTACCTGGCAGCCCTCTCCTCCAGCTCTACAGCCTTTGCTTCTGCGTGGGATATGTCCCACAAGTGGGGACTCCTAGTACAATTGTGCCCATCCCCAAGCTTGACACTGACAAATTCTGACATATCTCCTTCACCTCCTGTTTCTGCAAAGTATTCAAACGTATTCTCCTCTCACGCCCTATGTTCTGGCTGCAAGATAAGCTTTTACTCAGGCTATATGGCGCCCTACTCCAATGAGGAACACATCGTTGCTGCACATAGCTTCCTGTGGGGTCCTTCTCATGTAAGACTTCTGGCTAACAGCACCGTTAACCGTCTTGCAAAGGCTACCTGTCAACTGGATCCTCCACATACTGATGTTCCTACTTCGTCTCTCCTGTACTGCAGGAAGATGATGCACCAGGCTGCCTGCTCAACCACCCATCTTCGTAGTAATGCCAAGAGGTCCAATAGTGTATCAATACATCACTATGACCACTTCCATCCTCATCAACATAAATATCCCTGCGATGGACTCATACTTTTGTTGAAATAACGGGGTTTATGTGCGTCTTCGACTTGGTTGGCGACCAGTTTGGCAGATGGCTGAACAAGATGAAGTTCCTCACTTCTCCTCCTGTAGGTTATGTGACATGCCCAACGCTAGCACCCTGGTACCCTATTGCCTGGAATCTCTGCTTGTTACTGACTCATCACCATAAAGATTCACAATAACTGATGCATGTAAACGATTGTTGACAGATAATAAATTGCTTGGAGAAATTCTCATGTGACATCCCTGCTTTAGTGGATACTGAACAAGCACTACTTTTCATTAAATTAACTGTTTTGTTATATTAACTAAAGAAAGGTACAACCTACTTACGAAATAAACTCCAAATTCTATTCTGCATTCTACATAAATCAATTTGTTATAACCTAATTACTATTAAGATGTAAACAATATCATTATTAGTTGTTACTAAGTACTTAAATGTCTGACGCTAAGTTACTTTTAGACATTTTAGTATTTTTAAGAGATAGACGCCTATTTGCATAATATTTTTCATACTTCAAACCATCCTTCGCATTCAGATCTTCCCTGACAATACCATCCTGTTCGTAATACTAGGTATTTAGTAAATTTTTTATGGTCATGCTTTCTCCATCATGAAGCTCAATACTACACAGTATTCTATAAGCTTTATTCCAACTGTGACCAAGTTGTGGAATGATCTTCCTAATCAGGTATATAGTTGAATCAAAAAAAAATTTCAAATGTTCAAACTTGCAGCAAATGTTTTATGTTGAACAGGCTGACATAAGTCTCTTTATATTTTATATATGAAAGATCTGTTCTAATGTTGTTATTGTTCGTAAAATGCATTATTTTAATTATCAGGCAGATGCCTGACCCTACCCCTGACTTACTGAGGGCACATGGAAGTGAGTGTTCTGTGCTCTCATGTGCAAGACAAAGCCTCTCCTCCAGGACACCAGAGAGGATAAAAACCCTCCTTGCCTCCAGCCTCACCCACAACGGCCCCAGACTGTTCAATACACTGCCGAGAAATGTCAGAGACACCACAGGCTGCTCGGTCGCCAAATTCAAGAAAGCACTTGACACCTTCCTGTAGACGCTGCCAGATGAGCCTCCTGTGCCAGGCTATACAGCGTGCTGCAGGGCAGCCACAAACTCTGTGCCAGACCAGATCACCCTCATGAAGAAGGACTCACGGACTGGCGTCAGCGGTGAACCACCACAGCTGTGAGGAACACCCTCTAAATTCGACCAAGTATACCAAGTAAGTAAGTAAGTAAGTATACTTATATAGTCTCCTTATTTCTTCATATCCTTTCCTCACTGGACTATTTTCTCTGTTGGAGCCCTTGTGTTTATAGCATTCTGTTTCCCAATTAGGGTTGTAGCTTAGTTAGTATATGATAATAATAATGATAATAATAATAATAATAATAATAATAATAATAATAATTAATTAATTGGGATACTCATCATATGTGTACTTTACGGTACTGGGAACAGTATAGCCACCTATTAACAAGAAAAGGCAACTATATGCGGCAGTCAAAAATTGTGATTTCAAAAAAGCATTTCATATCGTAGGCATATCCGTTATTACATGATATTTAAAAAATTTTCCTACCTTTATCTAATCTGAAGGCCTTCAATGGTGATGTATATACACATCAAAGACAAATTAAGTTCCTTATAACGAGTGTTTTAATCGAAACTTCAAGGAAAAACTTGAACTTGCTTCCACCTAAAGGTCAGGAAAAGCTAACGCTGAGGCCATTTGTTAGCTTATTATAGACCTATGATATACAAGGTTTATTTTGAATTAGACAAGGTAATTTATATGGTACCTAATTTTCGATGGTTATTATTAGATACCGAGCATTTTCGTGTCTTTAATTAACATCAAAATATTCTCTTTCTGCAATTATAT
The DNA here is from genome assembly GCF_036898095.1 of Palaemon carinicauda. Classification (NCBI taxonomy): domain Eukaryota; kingdom Metazoa; phylum Arthropoda; class Malacostraca; order Decapoda; family Palaemonidae; genus Palaemon; species Palaemon carinicauda. The sequence continues at coordinate 97,473,806 of NC_090751.1, read as the reverse complement.
TTTTAGAGCCTTATTTCATGCGTACACAATGTTTCAGATTGAAATTTCACCAAAATGTTATAATTTTTGTAAGGCTAATGAAATATCCTAAAAAAATAAGGCTGAGGCTGTCTGTTTTTATTCAAAATATTGCTCAAAATACGTAATCTGATAATAAAGTTAAGCCATAAAAGATATAGTTTAGTTATAGCTTTAAAAATAAGATGATCAAAGAAAACGTCACCTAAACCTCACCGGAAAACGACACTTTATTTGTATAAATATGCCTAACTTAACTAAAATATGTTTTTATGTTATAGAAATTGTCTTAATATTATACATTAAAATGCATCATATATGTAAAAATAATATATTTTTTAAATACTAAATGGAGTCTTCGTACTGAATAAAGGTCAAAATAATATAGGTTGGCCAGGGCACCAGCCGCCCGTTGAGATACTACCACTAGAGAGGTATTGGATCCTTTGACTGGCCAGACAGTAATGCATTGGATTCCTCTCTCTGGTCACGGCTTATTTTTTCTTTGCCTACACTTGCACAGAATAGTCTGGCCTATTCTTTACATATTCTCGTCTTTCCTCATACACCTGACAACAATGAGATACTTAACACTTCTTAACCCAAGAGGTTAATTACTGTACTGCAATTTGTTCATTGTACTTTCCTCTTGGTAAGGGTAAAAGAGACTTTTTAGGTGTGGTAAGCAGCTCTTCTAGGAGAAGGACACTCCAAAATTAAACCACTGTTCTCTATTCTTGGGTAGTGCCATAGCCTCTGTACCATGGTCTTCCACTTTCTTGGGTTGGAGTTCTCTTGCTTGAGGGTACACTCAGGCACACCATTCTATCTTATTATTTATTTTCTTTTTTTTTTCTTCCTCTTGTTTTTTTGAAATGGTGTGTTGGGCAGGTTTAATAGAAGGACCATGGATGCCTGGTGGTTTATCAAGAGGTTGTCTTTTCCTTTTTCTGATTCTTTTTTTTCTCAAAACCATCCTTACTGTCCTCCCTTCAGTTGAAGTGGCTATCCTGGAGGGTATTTTGCCTTGTATGGTGTATGGGCTCCTCCATGTTGACCAGTTTTTCCGACTTTTTACTATAGTCTATGGGTATCATCAATCACTTTGTTTCTAATTCTGTACGTATTGTTTTTGTTATAATTCTTGTTAATCTAGTTTTTAAGTATTATGTCTCTTTTTTATTTTTATTAATTCTTATGCTGTCTGGACACATTGGGCAAAATCCGGGACCAGTACGTCCTAGATTTCGTCAATGGCGTCTTCTGTATTGCAATATTCGTGGTCTTCATGCAAATATCCAAGACCTTACAGTTACGTGCAGACAGTATGATATTCTTTTGTGCTCAGAAACTTTGGTTTCTAATATGAGGCACTCATCTGAGCTCCTTGTAACTGGTTTTAAGTAGCCAATAATATTGAAACGTGATGCCATCCCTAGGGCCAGGGGAATGGCGGTGTATATTAGGACCGATTACCCTGCTTCTCATAAGTCCTGCTATCAATATGGACGTCATGAGATTCAGGTAATAAAAGTTTGTGGCAGGCATAACAACTTTTATTTGTGTTTGATCTACCAGAATCCAGACATGGATGATTCTATCTTTGATTGTCCTCTTACCATTATGGCTAAGATACAAGAAGATGATAGAAAGGACTCTTTTGTCTTTGTTGCGATTTTAATGCTCACCATAGGGAGTGGTTAAGTTCTATCTCTCCTACCGATCGCCATGGCTTAAGAGCTTTAGACTTTGCCTCTGAATCAGGCTGTGAGCAAATCATAAATGAAGCTACTCACAGGTCTGGTAATTGCTTGGACCTCGTATACACTGACTCCCCTGGCGTTATAACTAGTAAGGTTGGTTCTCCAGTCGGGACATCTGATCATGCCTCTATTTCATTATTAGTGAAGACTGAGCAGCCTGTCTCTGATATGTCATATTCTTGTAAAATTTATATGAAATCCTAAGCAGACTGGAATGGGATTTTACATGATCTTTTGTGCTTGAATTGGTCACAATTATATAATAGTGTAGATCCTGTTGTTCCTTTGAATGAGAATCTAGTCAACATAATTGATAGGCGTATCCCTTCTCGTGTGCTAAGGTACCGAGTGAAGGACAAACTGTGGTTCAATGATGATTGTAGACGTGCTTTTTTGGAGAAGCAGGAGGCCTATCAACTTTGGAAGGGTAACAGATCAGATTTGACCTGGAACAACTATACTCAGCTTCGAGCTTTTGCTCAGAGAGTTTATGCCTCAACTGAAAAGGAGTACAATTTAACCATAGCAGAAACACTTTCTGGTACAACCCAGGAACATAAATGGTGGTCTACCCTTAAATCTGCACTCTTTGGTGTAGATGCAACAGTTCCTCCTTTACTTAAACCAGATGGCTCAGTCACTCACTGTCCAAAGGAAAAGGCAACCTTTTTGGCTGATGTTTTTGACAGTAAACAGAGTAATGAAAAACTTGAACTTCCTCATTCCTGTTTTCCTGGGACTAAACTAACTAGTTTAGCTTTTCGATCTCGTGAGATTAAAGCTTTGTTGGTGGACATTGATGCTTATGGAGGTGTAGACCCAAATGGTATTTTTCCTTTGTTTTTTTTAAAGACAGCAGATTTCTTAGCTCCAAAGTTATCTGTTATTTTGCGCAAGTTAGCAAGAAGAGGAGCTTTTAGCACTAGTTAGAGAATTGGTAATGTTACTCCTCTATGTAAATGTGTTTGTGGTAGCTCAAGTCCCACTGATTACCGCCCAATTTCCATAACTCCCATATTATCTAAAGTTTTTGAACGTCTTCTGGCAAAACGTCCTAATAGGTTTGCTGAAGGTAATCATCTACTCCCTAGTTTGCAATTTGGTTTTCGTAAAGGCCTTGGAGCATGTGATGCCCTTCTTACAATCTCCAATGCTGTACAGAAATCTCTTGATTATGGTCGGGAAGTTCGTATGATTGGCCTTGAATTTAGTGCTGCCTTTGACTGTGTTAATCATGAGGCTCTTTATTTCAAACTGAAACAGTTGGGAGTGGGTGGGTCGTTTCTCAGCATTACTATTGATATTTTAAGTAATAGATCTCAAAGAGTTGTTGTTGATGGGCACCATAGTGATTATAGGAATGTGATATCCGGTGTTCCACAGGGTAGTGTTCTTGGCCCATTACTTTTCATACTATATACACATAACATGTGGTTTGGCCTAGAAAACAAGCTTGTTGCCTATGCAGATGATGCTACTCTCTTTGCATCAATTCCATCCCCTGAATGTAGATCTAGGGTTGGTGAATCCCTTAATAGAGATTAGCTAGAATTAGTGCATGGTGCAAATTATGGGGTATGAAGTTGAATCCTAACAAAACTCAAAGTATGATTGTAAGTAGGTCAAGAACGGTGGCCCCTCAACATCCGGATCTCAGTATTGATAATGTTTCTTTAAATTTGTATGACTCTTTCAAAATTTTAGGTGTGATTCTCGACAGTATATTTACTTTTGAGAAACATATAAGGTCTGTGTCTTCTTCAATTGCACAAAAAATAGGCTTATTGAATAAGTCTTTCAAGATTTTCGGTGATCAATCAATTCTGAAGAAGTGTTTTAATTCTTTCATTCTACCTTGTTTTTAGTATTGTTCTCCTGTCTGGTGTTAAGCTGCTGATTCTCATCTTAATTTGTTGGACAGAAACTTACGGTCCATTAAATTTCTTATTCCTGATCTAGATATTAATCTTTGGCACCGTCGTTCAATTAGTTCATTATGCATGTTACATAAGATTTTTCCTAACTCTGACCATCCTTTACATTCAGATCTCCCTGGACAATTCTATCCTGTTCGTAATACTAGGCAGGCAGTTAATTCTAATAGCCAGGCCTGGCTCAATACTACGCAGTACTCTAAAAGTTTTATTCCAGCTGTGACCAAGTTGTGGAATGATCTTCCTAATCGGGTGGTTGAATCAGTAGAACTTCAAAAGTTCAAAGTTGGAGCAAATGCTTTTTTGTTGAGCAGGCGGACATGAGTTTTTTTATAGTTTATTTATGACATATTTGTTTTTGATGTTGTTAATAGTTTATATATGACATGTCTGTTTTGACGTTGTTACTTATTTTAGAATGATTTATTGTTAATTTGTTCTCTTCATTTATTTATTTCCTTATTTCCTTTTCTCACTTGGGCTATTTTTCCCTGTTGGAGCCCCTGGGCTTATAGCATCTTTCTTTTCCAACTAGGGTTGTAGCTTGGATAATAATAATAATAATAATGATAATAATAATAATAATAATAATAATAATAATAATAATAATAATATACGCATCTAAAATAATACTTCATTTAAGTAGCATGTTTTCAAGATAGTTTTCTTTTCTACCGACAGATGGCCTCAACGTTCATTTTTTAGGACGTGTGCCCATTTAAAAACTGGGGACGAGGTGAATAAAATTCATGTTATTATTATGTTTATTATATATTCCTAAAAACATATCAACCACAGTGAGATTTAATATCAAATTCAAGCTTGAGAATATATATCCAATAAAAAATGAAACATGCGTTAGGCTAGTTAAGGACTCGAACCTATGACTCATCGTTGAAGCAACGGTTCTCATAATTGTTCTGTTTTCATAAATAAAGTTTAATTTTGTTCTAAACTGTAAAAAAATGAGTTGCTTCTCGAAATCAATTAATTAAGCTTCATATATTTGCAAATAATTATTAATTTTCTCATATGTTTTCTATATTTCAATGGTTCTTAACGACCTCGGGAACAGAGCCCCAGGCGAATTCACTCAAAGACGAGAGCTTGTGAATGGCTAGGAATCGAATCCTGGTCCGGCAGACTTGTAGAGACAGTGACTACCACTTAGCCACAAAGAAAGTTAAGAAATAACGACAATTCTTCTGTACTTATACCTGTCGATTCAGGTGTTTTGTACTTAGAATTGATATCAACTCATCTTCAACATCGAAGCCCTTAGAGAACAAAATATTTTTCAGTTTCTTCTTGGCCGAATTTTAATTCATTTTATTACCAACAGATTGAATATGTATACATAGCCGCTATATATATATATATATATATATATAATATATATATATATATATATATATATATATATATTGTGAAGAATTTTCTTCACTACTCTTCTTCTTCATAGTTTATACGTAGACTTTGTTATTGTTCGTGACCTCACGGCAGGGAGAAATGTGAGTAATGTCTCTTTCTTAAGCGAGTGTCACAAGATTAATACTTTTGTGTTGTTTGTATACATTATTCTACCGTAAGTATTTAGGTACAGTATTTTAAATCTCTTAATTACAACTCAAGTCTGCTAGTCTAGGAGGTATGGTTGTCCACACACGTAAGCCCGACTTGCTAAATTACCTTTTAGTTTCATTTTTATTCTGTATGCCAGTTGTTTAGAATTAAGATTATCCTTGCCCCCTGGAGTTGCAAGATTTCTCCTCGTATTCTAAATAAGTGTGTTGCTTGAAATTCACAAGGCACAAGATTTTTGAGCCTGTCCTAAATGAGAGTTGGCACCTCAAGACCGTAAGCCTACCTACCCACCAAGATACGCTTTTTTTTTGGGAAGGAAGGAGGACGCAGCTGACCTGAACTCGACCTCACAAACATACAGGCCACGGTACGAAACGGAGCTGCCAAGTCAGGCTCCAATGTCAACCTCGTGTCCCACTCTCCATCACTAGCCTGCCCCCTTATACCTTAACTAGCCAAGAAACGTAGAGGAGGTCAAGCAGATGACCAGTGTTAGTGCATAGCTGCTAATTCTACAGCACGTCGGTTCCAGTCTTGGGGGCTAGTTGGAGAGCTTGGAGGGGGCCGTTGACTCTGCAGAATAAGTGCTGTAGGCCTAGTGAGCAAACTGAAGACCGCCACATTTAGGACACGGGCGCCCACAACATATAAAAATCTTGTGAGTTTAACTAAGGGCCATTCCCCCTTTAGATAAGTTTCAATTTCTCATAAGTTAAGTTTAGGTATTATTTTGGCATTACATTTTTCGGGCTGCGTGCATGGAAATTAATGTATTCATATTTTTTTTATCTTGGTAATTGCTTGAGGTCACTGACCACATGTTGGGACCTCACAGCATCCTACCGCACAAATTGTTGATCAGAATGTTTTGACTTATTTATTCTGTTTGAGGTTTAATCCACGTGTTAATTCCGTTTAACGTTTTCAAGTTTTTTGTGTTGTAAATTCACTTATTCATTTTATCATATGTAAAACTTATAATTGAGTTACTGATATTTTTTCCAATTTTTAATTTTGTTGTGTTAAAATCATCGAGTTATTTCCATTCCTTTTTCTGTAATAAATCATTTGGAATAGATTACACATTTTGGTATCTTTAACCACATTATATGAATTTAGCTAATTTATACTATGGGACGGGTCAGAAGTACCCAAGGAGTTGAGAGTAACCTACTCTAAACAGGTAAGTTGGTATCAGCGAGTGTAGGCTCTTTTACTTAGTGCTTTGAAGGTGAAGATCCCCATTTAACTTTACTTTATACTTTTATACTCCACTGTTCCCCCTTTTTTTTTATTGTCTCTAATTGCATTAACGTAAGATACCTGTACAGCATCTCACTGGGGTCACTGGGACGGAGTCGAAACAGAGCCTTAGAGTGAGAGGACTCTAGCCCTGCCAAAGCTAGAGTAGGCCATAAATTATTTCCAAATTAACGTGTGGAGTTCTCCGGCCTCTAGACAGTAAAATTTCCCCCTTTTGTATTTAAAGAGTGATGGTTAGTGAACTATGGCAGTAAAGTATTAGCAGGGCGTTTGTGTCCCGAGAGTAAGTGCTCATTATCCTCCCCTGTTGAGCTTTGGGTAATTGCCGTAGGGAGACTTTCCTGGACTAAGTTCCCACTCAGCCATTCACATAAAAATTCTCCACACACACACACACACACATATATATATATATATATATATACGCACACACACACACACACACACATATATATATATATATATATATAAAGCATCCTGCTTTCCAATTAGGGTTGTAGATTAGCTAGCATATGATAATAATAATAATAATAATAATAATAATAATAATAATAATAATAATAATAATAATAATAATAATAATAATAATAATATTAATAATAATAATAATAACAGAAATTAATTGAGAATCTCATCTGTGTACTTCACGGTACCAGGAACACTATAGCCACCAACTGACAAGAAAGGGCAACTATATGCGGCAGTCAAAAATTGTGATTTCAAAAAAAGCATTTCATATCGTAGGTGTATCCGTTATTACATGATATTTAAAACACCGTAATACCTTTGTCTAATCATAAAGACTTCACTTATTATATATATATATATATATATATATATATACATCAAAGCCAAATTATGATCCTTACAAAGAGTGTTTTAATCGAAACTTCAAGAAAATCCTGTTTTTACTTCCACTTAAAGGTCAGTAAAAGCTAACGCTGAGGTCATCTGTTAGCCTATTATAGACCTATGATATACACATTTTATTTTGAATCAGTCAAGGTAATTCATATGGTACCTAATTTTCTATTTTATTATTAGATAGCGAACATTTTCGTGTCTTTAATCAACATCAAAATATTCTCTTTCTGCAATTATATTTGTAGAACCTTATTTCATGCGTAAATAATGTTTCAGATTGAAATTTCACCAAAATGTTATAATTTTTGTAGGGCTAATGAAATATCTTAAAAATTATGGCTGAGGCTGTCTGTTTTTATTCAAAATATTGCTCAAAATACGTAATCTGATAATAAAGTTAAGCCATAGAAGATATACTTTAGTTATAGCTTTAAAAATATGATGATCAAAGAAAACGTCACCCAAAGCTCACCAGAAAACGACACTTTATTTGTAAATATGCATAACGAAACTAAATTATGGTTTCATGTTACAGAAATTGTCTTGATGTTATACATTAAAATGCATCATATTTGTAAAAATAATCTTTTTTTCATGTATACCAAATGAAGTCTTCGTACTACATAAATGTCAAAATAATATAATATACGCTATATGCATCTAAAATAATACGACATTTTAGTGGCGTTTTTCAAGATAATTCATTTTCTTTTCTACCGACAGATGGCCTCAACGTCCACTTTTTAGGACGTGTGTCCAATTAAAAACTGTGTACGAGGCGAACAAAACTCATGTTATCATTAGGTTTTCTTATATATTCGTAAATGCATATCAACTGCAGTGAAATTTAGTATCAAATTCAAGTTTTAGAATATATATCCAATAAAAAAAAGGATACACGCTTTAGGCTGGTCAAGGACTCGAACCAATGACTCATCGTTGAAGCAACGGTTCTCATAATTGTTCTGTTCATAAACGAAAAAAAAAAAATAAATAAAATAGATTTTTCGCTTCGCTCGAAATCCGTTAATTTTGTTCTAAACAGTAAAAAGGAGTTGCTTCTCCAAATCAATTATTTAAGATTGATATATTTGCAAAGAATTATTAAGTTTTCATATTTTTTTTTCTATGTTGAAATGGTTCTTAACGGCTTCGGGATCAGAGCCGCATGCGAAATCACACAAAGACATGAACTTGTGACCATGGGTTAGTCCTATTGAATGGAGATTTAAGATGTAAAGGTATATATACATGGGAAAGATTGCAACAAAAAAGTGTAATAGACTACGTACTAGTAAACTAACAAATGTATAAACACTTTAGGGAAATGATTATAGAAGAGGGAAAATTGAAGTTTGACATCTCAGATCATAATCTGATCACTATAGAACTGGAATTCATGAGTGACCAGAATAAAAATTTTAATAAAGGAAGATGGGAGGAAGTAAAATACTTTACGACAGATGAAAATATTTTAAGAGAATATACAACAAGAGTAGAGGAAATCGTAAGAGATAGACAAATAGACAGAATAGAAGGAATGGATCTGGTAATAAAAGAGGCTGCAGAAGAAAAATTGGCAAGAGTATATAAAAGGAAAGTTCTTGATGAAGAAAAGGTACATGAGCAACCCTGGATGAACGATGAAATAAGAAAGGGCATAAAGGAAAGAAATGATTTAAACAGAAAGAAAAGAAATGAATCCAACATCGAAGTAAAAAATGTATTAAAAGAGAGATATGATCAAAAGAAGGGGGAAGTGCAAGAAATGATAAAGAAGGAAATGACTATATTTGAAAAAAAGGTAACAGAAGAAATAAAAATGGATATAAATAAAAAACTCTGGGAGAATATTGATAGAATAAGGAACAGACAGAAAGCCCATGGCAAAGTTATACAACTTTATGGAGAACAAGGAAATAAGCTAAATAAGGAAGAAACAAAAGAGAAATTAATCAAGTACTGGAAAACTATATATTGTAAACATGAAAATAAAATAGACTCAGTTTGGAATGAAGAAAAACAGATAGAATATGAAAATGAAATAGCGCATCAGGAAGACACAACAAGAATAGATGAATATAATATCCCGGACATACTTAGGGAACACTATGACCTTGTAATGGTAACAAAAGGGAAAATAAAACTAATGAAAATTCCAAAAATCACAACAGAAAAAGTAAAGAATCGCCTGGGAAAATTAAAGGCAAAAAAAGCGGCAGGACCAGATGGCCTAAAACCCGAACTATATAAGGCACTAGGAAAAAGCAAAATATGTCTTGAAACCTTACAGAAATGTTATCAAAATGAGTTAGACGAAAAAGAAAAACCAAATATGTGGAAGAAGTCAAGAACAAAGATGATTGAAAAGAAAAGAAGGCCAATGGCAAAAGACTTAAGACCCATAGCTCTATTTAAACATATCTTATAAAATATGCATGATGATGGTGAAAGAGGAAATAGAAAACCACATAAGAATGAATGAAGAAGACAATGAATGTCAAGCAGGATTTACAGGTGGAGGCAGGATAGAGGACAATATCTTTATATTACAGTATTGTGTGGAAAAGAGCTATAGTAACAAGAAACCTCTAATAGTAACCGCGATAGATTTTAGTAAAGCATTTGACTCTGTAAAAAGGGAAATATTAATAGAAGTTTTAAAAGAATATAAAATTAACACCAAAATCATAAGTGCAATTGCATATATTTATCAAGGAGATACTACGGGCATTGACTTAGGAGAAGGTATAGAACAAGAAATGGAGGTTACAAGTGGAATTAAACAGGGTTGCACAGGATCAACTTCACTTTTTAAACTGATTACGAATATTGTCATGAAGAAAATAGAAGAGGAAGGAAACGGTTTCAGAAATCAATTATTAAAGATAGAATCATTATTTTTTGCAGATGATGCCTTAATAATTGCACAGAATATACATAATGCAAAGCGTAAAATTCAGATATTAGTAGAAACTAGTAAAAAATGTGGGTTGGAAATTAATAAAGAAAAGAGTTATATTATGATTTACAATATGAAAGAAAAGCCAGATAACATAGAGGGAATCAAAGTAGTAGAAAGTTTGACATACATAGGAATAAAGCTAGACAATAGTAGGAATATATTTAAAACTCAGAAAAGGGTAATGATAGAAAAGGCACAAAAAGTAGCTAATCTAACATATTCAGTTATAGAGAAAAGTAGCAATAAAGTGATGGTAGGAAAAACGTTCTGGAAAAGTATTGCTTTACCATCTATTTTGTATGTAACAAATGTTATAAATCTAACAGAAATTGAAATAGAGAAACTACAAAGAATAGAGAATGGGGTATACAGGAAGATTTTAGGTGCCACTAAAAGCACAGCTAATACTGCTCTAAGAGGGGAGATAGGTGCATCTTCTATGAAAGCAAGGGTGATGGATGGGAAGCTGCAGTACTTAAATCGTACCCTGAATGGAAAGAAGGAAATACTGAAAATAATTATCCAGGATATTCAAGAAAAAGAAGGAAGATGGTGGAAACAACCTGCAAAGTATTTGGAAGAATTAAGTTTAAGCATAAGACAAATAAGAAGAATGAACAAGGCAGAAATAAAGACGGAAACCAGAAAGTGGGATACTGAAAAGTGGAAAGAAGAAAGTAAAGTGAGCTTAGAAATATATAGAACGTGGAAGAAAGATATTAAAAAAGAGTTAATTTATGACAATACATTTGCTTCAGTGATATTTTTTTGAGCAAGAACTAATACGTTAAAACTAAATATTGTAAATAGACACAATGGAGGGAATGTAAACTGTAATTTTTGTGAAAATGAGGAGGAAGATTGGATACATTTTTTGTTATTTTGCCAGGAATATAGAAAAGAAAGGAATGAAGCAATTGAGCTACAACAACCATACGACGAAGACACAAAGAAAATAGTAGGATCCTTTTTATTTAGTGAAACAAACATAGAAAAGGAAAAAGAAGTATTAAACATAATGTGGAAGAAAAGACAAAACAGTACAAGAAGATAAGCGTTTGAGGCGCCGTTGCAAAAGCTATGCCTCACCCCAGAACCTGAACCTGAACCTGAACAGTTCTGCAGATTGGGGCGGGGCTTCGTGCGCAGAAAACAGATTAAAAGGGTAACTTCTTTATTACGGCTGCGTTAAGATTTGATGGGTAACTAGCTCATTAAAGTTATGATCAGTAACTGCGTTCATAAAGAGCTGAAATGTTCATAGATAGCTTAATAATAATAATAATAATTATAATAATAATAATAATAACGATGATGATGATGATGATTATTACAAACACACACACACATATATATAAATAAATAAATATATATATATATATATATATATATATACAGTGATACCACTACATACGAATTCAATTCATTCCACAACCGACTTCGGATGTAGAAAATGTTCGGATGTAGAAACGTGTTTTCCCATAAGAATACATGGTAATTCATTTAATGGGTTCCTCAGCCTAAAAACCCATCATAAATCCTTAATAAATGGCTACACATAATTACACATAACAATAACATAACTGCATAATATGAAAGAAGCATGTAAAAAAGATAATTATAAAGAATTAATAAACAAAAAGATGTGTTTTATTGCCACTTCACCTTAGAGACAGGCCAACGCAGGTGTAGGATTTGCTACGCCAGGAGGAGACGGACGATCGGCGAGAAGGTAGACATGGTGTTAACATGTTCTTTAAATTAATAATCTCTCTCGCTCTCTCTCTCTCTCTCTCTCTCTCTCTCTCTCTCTCTCTCTTTGTTCTTTTTCACTGTTAGTGTTAGAGTACGTCTCTAACACTAACAGTGAAGAAAAACAAGAGAGAGAGAGAGAGAGAGAGAGAGGGGGGGAGAGAGAGAGAGAGATTAAACAAAAATGAGAGATTAAACAAAAATGTATTGTGTACATATGATTTTTAACAGCGTTAACGAGTTCAAGGACAGTTAAATGTAACCAAAAAACCAATATCAGCGAATCTGAATTCCTTTATTAACTAAAACAAATATTGATACAAACACACTCGTGTGCGTATGCACAAACACACACACACGCACGAGGAGACACGATCGGCGAGGAGGTAGAGATGGTGACTGAGATAACATACCGTAACTTACACTACGGAAATTTTAATCTAACTTAGCCTATTTATTTTTTTTTTATATATTTCATGTTTTTTACATTTTTTTCTTTTGATTTTTCATTTTCATCACTCTCAGTGACGAGTTACGGTATGTTATCGCAGTCACCATCTCTATCTCCTCCCCGAACGTCTCTCTTACTGCGTAGCAATTCTTGCACCTGTTTGTGTGTGTTTGTGCATACGCACACGAGTGTGTTTGTATCAATATTTGTTCTAGTTAATAAAGGAATTCAGATTATCTGTTATTACTTTCTTAGTTACATTTAATTGTTTTTCAACTCATTGACGCTGTTAAAAATCATATGTACTCTAAACACATTTTTGTTTAATCTCTCTCTCTCTCTCTCTCTCTCTCTCTCTCTCTCTCTCTCTCGGAAAAAAAATAATAGACGTATCTAACACTATAACAGCGAAAAAGAACGAGAGAGAGAGAGAGAGAGAGAGAGAGAGAGAGAGAGATTTTATTTAAAGAACAAGTTAATGCTATGTTTAGAGAGAAACAGAAAAAGAGAGAAGTCTTATTTAAAAGAGCTTGTTAATGCTATCTTGGTTTTCTTTGCTTCACTTTTTTCTTTCTTTCTGTTCATCACGCTGGCCCTTCTCACAAATGATCGTTGCCAACAATCTCTTCGTCCTTTATCCCTATCAACAAAAGGTGTTCTATCTCTTCCAGGGTATTGCTACGATGTCTTGTAATAATGGTGATCCCTTCGATGGTTATTTGCTTTAATGACAGCCTTCAGCTTGATGATCCTCGAGATCATAGGCCTATTCCGGCCATATTGTTTAGCCATACAGTATCACTCAAATGTACACTGCTCTCATGTTTTCCTATAATTTCTTGCTTCAATTCTAATGAAAGAATTACCTTCTTGTTGTACTGATACTTAGCTTCTTAGGCACAATGATTATAGGTAAAATAAAAAAGGAAATGTGAGAAAAGGAAGAAAATAAGCACTGTTAATAACAGACCAAACAGAGGACAACCACACGATACACACAAGAACAGAGAACTGAGCACTCGACGCTCAATGGCGTAATGTTTACTTCGTATGTTGGAGCAACACTTCGGATGTCGAGGCAGAAACTTGGTCGAATTTTACTTTGTATGTTTGAAAATTCGTATGTTGGGACATTCGTACGTAGAGGTACCACTGTATATATAACATGATTTGCTTATGAAAACTTATTGTTGCTGAAATAACTTAATTTTCAAAACTTTCTTACCAGTTCTTACCAGTTCTATAGTTCGATTCGTGCAAGTAGCCTACAACCTTTCCACATCAAATCATCATCATTACTTTTATATCTATCCTGTTTAAGCATGTTGAAGAATAAGGGTTTTGAAAGTCTGTTAATTTTACGTGTTGATTTCTTACTTTACCGCTAGAGTTATTGGGTTCTTTGACTGGCTAGACAGTAATACATTGGATCTCTATATCTAGTTACGGCTAATTTTTCCTTTGCCTACAAATTCAACGAATAGTGTGGTCTAATCTTTCCACATTCTCATCTGTCCCTATACACCTTTCAACACTGAGATTACCAAACAATTCTTCTTCATTCAAGGGTTTAACTACTGTTCAGTGGCTACTTTCCTCTTCATAAGGATTGAGACACTCTAGCTTTGGTAAGCAGCTCTTCTAGGAGAAGGACAAACA
>NC_090751.1:97447053-97454553 GCF_036898095.1 Palaemon carinicauda | reverse complement strand
CTCTCTCTCTCTCTCTCTCTCTTTCTGTATCTGTCCGTCTCTAGCAGCCTCAGAGGCTCAGAGCTCTCCTTGCGCCCAGTAGCGTTTTGTCCGTGACCTAGTAAACATGTGCGCCGTTCTTGTCCGTCTTCTTGTTTGTGGGTTTCAAGTGCCAGCATTATTACCAGCCAATCTACAACCCTAAAGCAGGATGATATAAAGCATAGTGCGGTAACATGGAAAAAAATACCCTAGTGAGGAAAGGAAATGAACTATAAATGAGAAGTTATGTATATAGAATATAAAATGTCAAAATAGATGTGTTTGTATGTTACCAGCTCTTAAACAAACTATAATTTCTTTAAATTCGTCCGGTTGTTAATATCTATCAGAAGATATTTATTATTAATAGCTAGTTTTATACGAAATCGGCATGATTTGAAATGAATTGCTTGTTAATTTATTTAATTATTTTCTATTATTAAGTTAGTTTTCAAAGAATAAGGTCCACCGACATTTATTCACCTATTAAAATTACAATAAATAACACTTTGTGATTTCAGATGACATGGCAATTCCTTCCCCAAGCTTGACTGGCACTTTTGACAGATTCTATTACACAAAGCGACAAAATAAAGCTTCCTCATAACTGTGATAGTAGACTATCGCTCGAACATGGATGAACCGAGGGACACTTGGAGGAGAGACACTTCTATATTATAAGAGATATACAAGTAACCTCAATCTTTCAAACCAACATATGGCATTAGAAAATCTGGTAATCCCACGTTTTGAGGAGACACTTCGTTATCGAAGGCAGCAGGCACTCATGTATATATATATATATATATATACATATATATATATATATATATATATACACATAAGTACAAACTTGCTCTTTATTATATAAGGGAGTTTATCATTATTATTATTATGATTATTATTATTATTATTATTATTATTATTATTATTATTATTATTATTATTATTATTAGTAAGACCTACGATGCAGAACCTCCTTCCTGAAAGATGATTATAAATTTGATAGATATTAATTTTTTTTTTTTTTTGTCTAGTAATAGATGTTGATGTTTTCCCTAAAACTTGCTTATAATTCTTAAAATTTATGATGACTACACGAGGAATAAACAAAAGAAATTGTCTTATTTTCCCCTCATTATTTTTGTTAATGATGAAATGAAACATTTCCTGAAAAATCTAAACCATTACCTGGACGATACTGCAATCTTGAAGCGGAAATTCATTATTATCATTATAAGTTTTAATTTTTAATTAGTATTATTATCATAATCATCATTATTATTATCACTATTTTCGTCAATGATAATGCCCTTCTGGTTAACCAGAAATTGAATTTTATCGTATGACTTGTGGAAAATGTTTTCAAAATGTTCAATTTACAATAAATAGTGTTTTCTTGTGAAGAGCTCTTTTCCATTTCTCGTCAAGAAAACTTTTTCATTTTTTGTCAAGAAAAGTTTTCTCTAAGAAAAATATAAATTCAATTAAAGAGAGATTTGTCTTTTATGCTTTTAGAGGATGTCCCCAGAGAGAGAGAGAGAGAGAGAGAGAGAGAGAGAGAGAGAGAGAGACAGAGAGAAAGAGAGAGAGGTCCTCTACTTTTATAAGCGAGAGAGAGAGAGAGAGAGAGAGAGAGAGAGAGAGAGAGTGGTCCTTTACTTTTATAAGCGAGAGAGAGAGAGAGAGAGAGAGAGAGAGAGAGAGATTGAAAGCTGAAGATCAGTACGTATAATTGTGTGAATCATTGAGATAAACAAATGCAGGTAATGATATGAAAGAGAGACACGAAGGGAGATATAAAGTTGATTCTAATAGAGAGAAGAAAGAAATCGTAGGCGGGATTTGAAAGTGATATTTCTGCTATAGTGCAGAGTAGATGATCATTCTTATGGTTACGTCACACGACAAATTATTATTATTATTATTATTATTATTATTATTATTATTATTATTATTATTATTATTATTATTATTATTATTATTATTATTATTATTATTAAGGGGAAAAATAGCCCAGAGAAGATAGGAAATTATTATTATTATTATTATTATTATTATTATTATTATTATTATTATTATTATTATTATTATTATTATTATTATTAAACGATTTGAATAACATACTTTAAGAACGGTAACAATATTGACTATATCTTTTCTAACTAAATTATAAAAAGAAACTTATGACAGCCTCTTTGACATAAAAAAAAAAACAACATTCGCTGCTAGTTTGAATTGTACAAAGAGTAAATTTTCAGTGTAATAAAAGGCTAGCAACAACAAAAAAATGAATAAGAAAGTAAAGATGGATAAGTAAAAATGAATAAGAAAGTAAAGATGGATAAGTAAAAATGAATAAGAAAGTAAAAATGAATAAGAAAGTAAAGATGGATAAGTAAAAATTAATAAGAAAGTAAAAATGAATAAGAAAGTAACAATGAATAAGAAAGTAAAAATGAATAAGAAAGTAAAAAGGAATAAGTAAAAATTAATAAGAAAGTAACAATGAATAAGAAAGTAAAAATGAATAAGTGAAAAGGAATAGGAAAGTAAAAATGAATAAGAAAGTAAAAATGAATAAGAAAGTAAAAATGAATAAGAAAGTAAAAAGGAATAAGTAAAAATGGATAAGAAAGTAGAAATGATTAAGAAACTAAAAATTAATAAGAAATAAAAATGAATAAGTAAGTAAAAATGAATAAGTGAAAAGGAATAGAAGAGTAAAAATGAATAGGAAAGTAAAACTGAATAAGAAAGTAAAAATGAATAAGAAAGTAAAAATGAATAAGAAAGTATAAAGGAATAAGTAGAAATGAATAAGTGAAAAGGAATAGGAAAGTAAAAAGGAATAAGAAAGTAAAAATGAATAAAAAGTAAAAATGAATAAGAAAGTAAAAATGAATAAGAAAGTAACAATGAATAAGAAAGTAAAAATGAATTAGAACGTAGATTACATTTTAAGTGTAATTGAAATGGAACATTAAAAGGAATTTAATCTCTCGATTACTTTATTGGGATAATTATTCTTAGCCATTTGATGTCAGTTTGGTAAATATATTCGTGGATATTATTATTATTATTATTATTATTATTATTATTATTATTATTATTATTATTATTATTATTATTATTATTATTATCATTATTATTAAGCTACAACCTTAGCTGGAAAAGCCGGATGCTATAAGCCCAGGGACCCCAACGGCGAAAATAGCCCATTGAGGAAAGGAAACGAGAATTAATAAAATATTTTAAGAACAGTAAAAACATTAAAATAAATGTTTCTTATATAAATTGGAAAAACTTTAGCAAAACAAGCGGAAGAGAAATTAGATAGAATAGTGTGTTCGAGAGTACCCTCAAGCAAGAGAACTCTAACCCAAGAGATAGTGGAAGACCATGGTACACAGGTTATGGCACTACCCAGGACTAGATAAAATCCTCTTTTGGGAGAAATAGTAAATAAACCAATGAACAAATAAAATGAAAGTAAATAAAAAATTTAAAATATTATTGGTCTTACATGGAATTATTTGAAAAAAAAGGAAGATAAAAAAGTAAATAAGCCAAAGAGGGGTAAAATAACTATAGAAACAAACCTCACTGATCTTATATAAAATTCTTACTTTCAAAATGAAAATATAAAAAAGCTTAATAAACTCATAAAAGGAAAAACTAGCTAAAGAATAATGGACCTACAATGAAAATATAAAAAATAATGATTAAACTCATAAAAGGAAAACGAGCTAAAGAATAATGTGTCTAAAATAAGAATATAAAAAAACTCATAAACTAGCTCAAGAATAATAGCTCTTAAATGAAAATATGAAAAAGTTTGATAAAATCATGAGAGGCAAAATGGCTAAAGAATGAACTATTGACAGAACTTCGGGTGTTGCCGAGGTAACGAAACTTTTGTGTGACAAAGACGGGAAGAAAATTAGCCAGATTGAGGAAAAGGAGTCCTTAGGAAATTGGCGTGAAAACAGGATACGTGGAAGGGAAATAGGAAGTAAGAGATGGAAACGGAATAGGAAATAGGGAAGGTGACCCCCTCCCAATACCCCAACCCCCTTAGGCTGTTCCACACAGAATGGCTGTAAACAGACAGCTGGGGGAAAACAGAAGAATGAAAGAAGTTATGGGTTAACATCACAGAGATAAATAAAAAAAAAATATCTGTGTCAATGTCAACAAATTACTTGAAGGAATTTGAAATACAACATTGAACTTTAAATATAATAGAAACCGGTTTATAGAGAATCTAAAGTTTCTATAAATAACAAAATTGTTTAACAGATCTACGATATGAAATAAAGAACAATATGGTTGTGGGGTTATTAAAGGATATGCTCATTGAGAATGATATTTATAAAAAAAATTAATGGTGTAAACATAAAAGAAAACGAGGGAGGATATCGGATGCTTTCATTGAAAGAATTGGAATGGAACAGAAAAATGTGTCTCAATATAAAAAAGAAGGATTGGAATAGATTCTTATTTTTTTTAAACGCACCAAAAGAGGACCAGGTGCTTATCAGACTCTGAATACAAAATATAAATTTGGTTCAACTTTTCCGGTTTTTAGACTAGTTTGAAAGTATATCATGAAAATACTCGTGAAAATACTTCGAAATACACTCAACTATTACTTCACCTTTTTGTTGTTCTAAAAGCAATATCTGTGAGTATTCGTTAATTTTTGTTTTCTTTTATTCAGGTACATTAAAGCATCTTTGACATAGCCAATAGTATCTTCTTATTATAAGTGTTTTTTATAATTGTATTTAAAGATAAAGAGAAGATTAACATTCTTAGTGAAAGAGTTATTGTTGATTCCAGATGATTGTTTTATGGAGGGAAAAATAAGATTAACATTCTTTGGTAACACAGAATTATTGTCAATTATAAATATTTGTGTTTCAATTTATACGATAATAAGTGTTCTCCTTTTTATCTCTTTTTTTTTTGGCCACATAAACTCAGATCTACTATATTTTTAAGTAATTTACACGTGTCAATTATAGTTTAAAGGTTAAAAAAAGGCCACTCAAGAATTGCAGAGGCAAGGGACAGTGACATTGTCCTATCAAGCAGGACAAGGCCCTAGAGACTGACCATATATACAAATGATCAACACTCAAGATCCCTCTTCACCCGAGCTATGACCAAAGGGGGCCAGGCAATGGCTGCTGATGACTCAGCATATACACCTATAGGCCCCCCAAATCTCCCATCCTCAGGTCACAAGGATGGTGAGGTTGCAGCAACCAAAGGAACTAACGAGTTTGAGGGGGGACTGAAACCCCAGTCTAGCGTTCATGCTATATATATATATATATATATATACTGTGTATATATATATACTGTATATATATATATATATATATATATATACAGTATAAATATATGTATATATATAAGCAAAAAAAAGGAAAATAAGAAGAAGAAGAAGAAGAAGAAGAAGAAGAAGAAGAAGAAGAAAATGAGTCATAGTCGTTTCACATAGACAGTAGTAAAAAGAGTAAAAAAGCAAAACAACAACCGTTAGTTCAAGAGCATCGGTTCGACCCCATCCGTCCCAATTCCCAACAAATCGCTAAGCACAAAAAATAAAAACAACAACATGATGGGTGTCGAGACCCTCCCCCCCGTCCGTCCGTCCATCCATTCTCTCAGGGCTATGGCTCCCTGGGAGAAGCATTCATCGAGTAATCCCTTAATAAATAGCCACATCAAAGGGATCTGAATCCACTGAACTGGGTCCACAAGGATCAGAGGCCACTGGAACTCCATCAATTGTTCGGGAAGAGAGAGACCTAAGTGGAGGAGCCTGTCCCGGTCTCCAGCCGCCAGACCTCCAGTAACTCGATGGTGGGGAGATGAAGGAAAAGGGAAAAAGAGGGAGTCAGAAGAGGAAGGAGAATAGAAACGTTCCAGGAGGAGAAGGAATAAAAATGGGGATCAAAAGTGGAAGGACTCAAAAGAGGAGGAAAAATAGGAAAATTTACCGAAGAAGAAGGAAGGAGATGGAATAAAAAGAGGAAGAAGGATAGAAACGTTCCAGGAGGAGAAGGAATAAAAATGGGGATCAAAAGAGGAAGAAGATGGAATAAAAAGAGGAAGAAGAATAGAAACGTTCACGAAGAAGGGAGGGGATGGAATAAATAGAGGAAGGAAAATAAAAAATTTACCAAAGGAGAAGAAAAAAAAATAGGGAATCATAAAAGGAAGAAGAATGAAATCGTTCCAGAAAAAAAAAAAAACAGAAGAAAAAGAGGAAGATGTATAGAAACGTTCCCGAAGAAGAAGAGGGAACAAGAGGGAAACCAAAAGAGAAAGAAGCACAGAAACGTTCGCGTCACTATGATCTGAGAGATAGGAATAAAGCTAGAGAAACAGGAATGCGGTTGATAAAGACCACAAAAATGAAAAAAAAAACTGAGAAAGAAGGTTGATATATATATGAACAAATGGCGAAGAAACAAGAAGAGTTATGAAAAAAGTATTATCTCAAGGTCTTAGAAAAGTGGTCAAGAAAATTCAATGAAGCGATAGCAGAAATAAAGAAAAGGACGAATAATGGTGTAGGAGGCAGAGAAGAAGAAAAACCTTATACATCGAGGAAAGGACACAAGAGAATACTTGAGCTGCAGATTAATCTAAATTACATTAATAAAATTTCAGTGTAGATTTTCCTCTTACAGTATTATTATTATTATTATTATTATTATTATTATTATTATTATTATTATTATTATTATTATTATTATTAATTATTATTTGTGTCGTTTTTGTGATTATTATTATCACCAACAATGATAGAAATATTGTCATACCTTTTCAGTAGAATCACCTTCAATTATTATTATTATCTTTAGTATCTTTATTATTACTTGCTAAGCTACAGCTCTATTTGGAAAAGCAAGATGCTATAAGCCCAATGGCTCCAATATGGAAAATAGCCCAGTGAGGAAAGAAAATAAGGAAATAAATATACAACAAGAGAAGTAATCAACAATCAAAATAAAGTGTTTTAAGAACACTAACAGATTTAAAATAAATCTTCCTTATATGAACAATTAAAACTTCGAAAAGCAAGAGGAAGAGTTATAACTTCGAATATTATGCCCGAGTGTACCCTCAAGCAATAGAACTTATAAGTACTTATATTTCTATACAAAGATAACTGTTATAACCAATATCACATATAAGCCATTCCCATTCGCTTTTCTGAAACATCACTTCAATCTTCACCCAGAATAAAAATTGCTCGAAGGAATTTGAATGAAAAAAAAAAATAAATTCCTCGCCAATATGCACAAATCGATGGACGCTTCAGAGGTCTGCCTGAGAACAAAAGATGACTAAGTACAGGAGGCGAAAGAAACAGAACTGAAAAACTTTTTTGTTTCTTTTTTTGGAATATCTCCTACTCTGTTTATTGTGCAGCCATTTGCCCTCTTGGGAATGTTA
>NC_090751.1:97439553-97442053 GCF_036898095.1 Palaemon carinicauda | reverse complement strand
GGAATTATTTCCTTGTGTGCATGTTATTTTCCTGAGAGTAGGGGTCATTTTGATATTTTTTCTTTATTTCTGGACCCTGATGTAAAAGCAATAGGAATTATTTCCTTGTGTGCATATTTTTTTTTTCTTTCTAGGAGTAGGGCAAGTTTGAAATTGGGCAAGTTTGGAGTGGGGCGGGGATTTATTTTGATATTTCTCATTTATTTCTGGACTCTGATGTAAAAACACTAGGAATTGTTTCCTTGTGTGCATGTGTTATTTTTTTTCCTGGGAGTGGGGCAACTTTTGAATGAGGCAAGTTTGGAGTGGGGCAATGGGCGCCTTTTGTTACTTTTTATTTATTTCTGAACTCGCTGATGTGAAAAAAACTAAAGAAACTATCTCCGTGTTTTTTTTCGGGAAATGACAAATTAAATTATTTTTGTCACTTCTAAAAAATAAAATTCTCGTATTTATTTTCGACTCCACAAATATCCGCAAGACAACAAATCATAAGAACAAAATACCATCACTTCAATTCTTATCATTTATACTTATCATTTCCACCTGCATCTTGGCTTAGATATCGCTTGCTTGAGGGTACACTTGAGCACACTATTCCACCCAAATCTCCTTTCATTTGCCTGTTTGTTTTTTTTTTTTTTTTTTTTTTTTTTTTTTTTTTTTAGTATCCATATATATAATCTATTTTAATGCTGTTACTGTTCTTAAAATATTTTATCTTGATTGTTTATTACTTCTCTTCTAGTTTATTTTATTTATTTTCTTGTTTCCTTCCCTCACTGGTAATTTTTTTCCTGTTGGAGCCCTTGGGCTTAAAGCATCCTGCATTTCCATATAGGGTTATAGCTTAGGCAATAATAATAATAATAATAATAATAATAATAATAATAATAATAATAATAATAATAATAATAATAATAATAATACTCTACCTTTGACACTTTTTCATTCTTATTTACATTCATACAGGAAGAAGCCAATAGGGGTTTTAACAACAACAGCAACAACAACAACAACAACAACAACAATAATAAAAAATAATAATAATAATAATAATAATAATAATAATAATAATAATAATAATAATAATAATAATAATAATAATAATAATAATACGTTTCCAGCTTTGTATATCTAATAGAGGTATTTATATTGTGTTATGAATATTATTCATTCTGTAGTCTAAGTTGTGGCATTTACTTGAGAGAAAAAGACATCATCTGCAGAGAGAGAGAGAGAGAGAGAGAGAGAGAGAGAGAGAGAGAGAACTGATAAGGGTGAGGTCCTCTATATATCATTGTATGAATGTGTACATTTTAGGAGAGAGAGAGAGAGAGAGAGAGAGAGAGAGAGAGAGAGAGAGAGAGCTCTTTCCTATGGATAATCTTATTTTGCCAACCTCGGTTAGTGAATATTAATCTTTCAGTAAAAATACTAAGCATCTCCCCTGTATATGATATATCCTTATGTAACCATAGAGTTAACATACATCTCTCATCAAACAACAACAACAAATGCAACCATTTTCTGTTCAACTGCAGGACAAAAGCCTCGGACATGACCTCATTCAGGACTGGGGTTTGGCCAGTCTTTTCATCCCCACGCTAGCCAACTGCTGATAGATGATGGTGGGAGATTTTGTCTGAATGCTCACAACAGACCAACCTAATATTAGTGGTCCTTACTAGTAGTGCTTGGGTGATCATGGCGATATATAAACCCTTAAGGTTTCAAGGTTGTGTTTTGCCTATTGGAAACGTCCCTGTCTGGTGATCTGCTGGACTGGGGTTCGAGTTCAGCTCATTCTCGATAGTTTCTTGTAGTGTCTGCAACCCCTCAATCCTTATGAGCTATGGATGGCGTGTCTGGGAGAGCCTATATGGCTACCTGCTGAGACATCAGCTGCCATTACCTGGACTTCCCTGATCTTAGCTTAGATGGAGAAGGGGCTTGTGCATTATCCTGCTAGGTTATTGTCACTGTTCCATGCCTCTGCCATTCATGAGCGGCCTTTAAACCTTTAAAGGTATCCCCCTCTCACTGCTTATATAGTCTCCGAACCACAACCTCTAGTATTTAGGACGCATCCACTCATTACAATCTGTCGCCGTTAGTTCGTCCGCCGGCCGCCATGCAATTGAAAGGCACACGGAAATCAAGGACGAAAAAAAAAACAGGATATGAATCATTCACGACGCACCGATGGTGGACCAATAGTGTTCACTCGAACAAATATACAGTATGAAGTATCCCCGTCTCCCCAACCCCCTCCTACTCTTTACCATATACACATTCATATGGGGATGTATCATATCCCCAGCAGCATCTCTGTTCCATAAACCCTCTTTATAGGAGTCATCCTTTCTCTCTCTCTCTCTCTCTCTCTCTCTCTCTCACTCTCTCTCTCTCTCTAGATGATCTACCTTATTTCTCTCAAGTAAATCTCTCTCTCTCTCTCTCTCTCTCTCTCTCTCTCTCTAGATGATCTACCTTATTT